>NC_088224.1:20268368-20303368 GCF_036934945.1 Oncorhynchus masou masou
GGGTACACACATGTGGAAAATAAGAACCTAGAACAATGCATACATGCAAGCATCACACAGTATCACACAGCTTCACACATACACACACACACTATGAAAGAGCCATATCCTCTACCCACGGAGAGTCACAGGGTCTGTGATGGGATTCATCATCTCAAAGGTCCATTGCCTTAGAACTTCCATAAGCTCTGTGAGTGTCACTGTCACAAACTCCCTCCTCTCTCAGTGTCTCTCTCCCACGCTCTCTTTCCCACTCTCTCTCTCCCACTCTCTCTCTCCCACTTTCTCTTTCCCACTCTCTCTCTCCCACTCTCTCTCTCCCACTCTCTCTTTCCCACTCTCTCTCTCCCACTCTCTCTCTCCCACTCTCTCTTTCCCACTCTCTCTTTCCCACTCTCTCTTTCCCACTCTCTCTCTCCCACTCTCTCTTTCCCTCTCTCTCTTTCCCACACTCTATCTCCCACTCTCTCTCGCTCTTTTCCTCCCTCTCACTCTGACTGTCTCTCTTTCTCTCTCTCTCTTCCTCCCCCTCTCCAACAGAATGTTTAAACAGCCAAGCAGGCGTGCTACAATCGATTAAGACTTCTCTTTCCATCTTCCTGTCTTCCTCCTCTCCTCCAGATATCCCCTCCCAATTCCTGTCTTTCTGTCTGAATGTATTATTTCATTATTAACTGTGCATAAACATTCCCTGTATTAGGAAGATGAAGAGGCTGTAGTGAGGATGATAATAATTAGCACTTTTGGCAGCCTAGAGGTCAAGAGCATTGGCTCAATAACTGAAAGGTTGATGGTTCAAATCCCAGAGGCGACCACATTATATTTTTTGTTGATGTGCCCTTGAGCAAGGCAGTTAAAACATATGTGGTCGACTATGGGATTTGAACCACCGACCTTTTGGTTACTGATATAATGTGGTCAATAACAGTGTCGCTAAATGGCTAAAATATAAATGTAAAAGTGGTAAGACAGACTGTAATCAGCCAGCCAATAACACAGAGACAGTAGACTGTAGCCAGCCAATAACACAGAGACAGTAGACTGTAGCCAGCCAATAACACAGAGACAGTAGACTGTAGCCAACTATTAACATAGAGACAGTAGACTGTAGCCAGCCAATAACACAGAGACAGTAGACTGTAGCTAGCCAATAACACAGTGACAGTAGACTGTAGATAGCCAATAACACAGAGACAGTAGACTGTAGCCAGCCAATAACACAGTGACAGTAGACTGTAGCTAGCCAATAACACAGAGACAGTAGACTGTAGATAGCCAATAACACAGAGACAGTAGACTGTAGCCAGCCAAATAACACAGTGACAGTAGACTGTAGATAGCCAAATACACAGAGACAGTAGACTGTAACTAGCCAATAACACAGAGACAGTAGAATGTAGCCAGCCAATAACACAGAGACAGTAGAATGTAGCTAGCCAATAACACAGAGACAGTAGACTGTAGCCAGCAAATAACACAGAGACAGTAGACTGTATCCAGCCAATAACACAGAGACAGTAGACTGTAGCCAGCCAATAACACAGAGACAGTAGACTGTAGCCAGCCAATAACACAGAGACAGTAGACTGTAGCCAGCCAATAACACAGACACAGTAGACTGCAGCGAGCCAATAACACAGAGACGGTACACTGTAGCCAGCCAATAACACAGAGACAGTAGACTGTAGCCATCCAATAACACAGAGACAGTAGACTGTAGCCAACCAATAACACAGTGACAGTAGACTGTAGCTAGCCAATAACACAGAGACAGCCAGGCAATAACACAGAGACAGTAGACTGTAGGCAACCAATAACACAGTGACAGTAGACTGTAGCGAGCCAATAACATAGAAACAGTAGACTGTAGCTAGCCAATAAGACAGAGACTGCCAGGCAATAACACAGAGACAGTAGACTGTAGTCAACCAATAACAAAGTGACAGTAGACTGTAGCCAGCCAATAACACAGAGACTGCCAGTCAATAACACAGTGACAGTAGACTGTAGCTAGTCAATAACACAGAGACAGTAGACTGTAGCCAGGCAATAACATAGAGACAGTAGACTGTAGCCAACCAATTACACAGAGACTGTAGACTGTAGCCAAACAATAACACAGTGACAGTAGACTGTAACCAACCAATAACACAGTGACAGTAGAATGTAGCCAACCAATAACACAGAGACAGTAGACTGTAGCCAGCCAACAACACAGAGACAGTAGACTGTAGCTAGCAAATAACACAGAGACAGTAGACTGTAACCATCCAATAACACAGAGACAGTAGACTGTAGCTAGCCAATAACACAGTGACAGTAGACTGTAGATAGCCAAATAGCACAGTGACATTAGACTGTAGCCAGCCAAATAGCACAGTGACATTAGACTGTAGATAGCCAAATACACAGAGACAGTAGACTGTAACCAGCCAATAACACAGAGACAGTAGACTGCAGCGAGCCAATAACACAGAGACGGTAGACTGTAGCCAGCCAATAACACAGAGACAGTAGACAGTAGCCAAACAATAACACAGAGACAGTAGACTGTAGCCAGCCAATAACACAGAGACAGTAGACTGTAGCCAACCAATAACACAGTGACAGTAGACTGTAGCTAGCCAATAACACAGAGACTGCCAGGCAATAACACAGAGACAGTAGACTGTAGCCAACCAATAACAAAGTGACAATAGACTGTAGCTAGCCAATACCACAGAGACTGCCAGTCAATAACACAGTGACAGTAGACTGTAGCTAGCAAATAACACAGAGACAGTAGACTGTAGCCAGGCAATAACATAGAGACAGTAGACTGTAGCCTACCAATTACACAGAGACAGTAGACTGTAGCCAAACAATAACACAGTGACAGTAGACTGTAACCAACCAATAACACAGTGACAGTAGAATGTAGCCAACCAATAACACAGAGACAGTAGACTGTAGCCAGCCAACAACACAGATACAGTAGACTGTAGCTAGCCAATAACACAGAAACAGTAGACTGTAGCTAGCCAATAACACAGAGACAGCCAGGCAATAACACAGAGACAGTAGACTGTAGCCAACCAATAACACAGTGACAGTAGACTGTAGCGAGCCAATAACATAGAAACAGTAGACTGTAGCTAGCCAATAAGACAGAGACTGCCAGGCAATAACACAGAGACAGTAGACTGTAGTCAACCAATAACAAAGTGACAGTAGACTGTAGCCAGCCAATAACACAGAGACTGCCAGTCAATAACACAGTGACAGTAGACTGTAGCTAGTCAATAACACAGAGACAGTAGACTGTAGCCAGGCAATAACATAGAGACAGTAGACTGTAGCCAACCAATTACACAGAGACTGTAGACTGTAGCCAAACAATAATACAGTGACAGTAGACTGTAACCAACCAATAACACAGTGACAGTAGAATTTAGCCAACCAATAACACAGAGACAGTAGACTGTAGCTAGCCAACAACACAGAGACAGTAGACTGTAGCTAGCAAATAACACAGAGACAGTAGACTGTAACCATCCAATAACACAGAGACAGTAGACTGTAACCAGCCAATAACACAGAGACAGTAGACTGTAGCTAGCCAATAACACAGTGACAGTAGACTGTAGCTAGCCAATAACACAGAGACAGTAGACTGTAACCTGCCAATAACACAGAGACAGTAGACTGTAGCTAGCCAATAACACAGTGACAGTTGACTGAAGCTAGTCAATAACACAGAGACAGTAGACTGTAGCCAGTCAATAACATAGAGACAGTAGACTGTAACCTGCCAATAACACAGTGACAGTAGACTGTAGCGAGCCAATAACATAGAAACAGTAGACTGTAGCTAGCCAATAACACAGAGACAGTAGACTGTAATCAGCCAATAACACAGAGACAGTAGACTGTAACAAGCCAATAACACAGAGACAGTAGACTGTAGCTAGCCAATAACACAGTGACAGTAGACTGTAGATAGCCAATAACACAGAGACAGTAGACTGTAGCCAGCCAATAATACAGTGACAGTAGACTGTAGATAGCCAAATACACAGAGACAGTAGACTGTGACCAGCCAAAAACACAGAGACAGTCGACTGAAGCTAGCCAATAACACAGAGACTGCCATGCAATAACACAGAGACAGTAGACTGTAGCTAGCCAATAACACAGAGACAGTAGACTGTAGCTAGCCAATAACACAGAGACAGCCAGGCAATAACACAGAGACAGTAGACTGTAGCCAACCAATAACACAGTGACAGTAGACTGTAGCGAGCCAATAACATAGAAACAGTAGACTGTAGCTAGCCAATAAGACAGAGACTGCCAGGCAATAACACAGAGACAGTAGACTGTAGTCAACCAATAACAAAGTGACAGTAGACTGTAGCCAGCCAATAACACAGAGACTGCCAGTCAATAACACAGTGACAGTAGACTGTAGCTAGTCAATAACACAGAGACAGTAGACTGTAGCCAGGCAATAACATAGAGACAGTAGACTGTAGCCAACCAATTACACATAGACTGTAGACTGTAGCCAAACAATAATACAGTGACAGTAGACTGTAACCAACCAATAACACAGTGACAGTAGAATTTAGCCAACCAATAACACAGAGACAGTAGACTGTAGCTAGCCAACAACACAGAGACAGTAGACTGTAGCTAGCCAATAACACAGTGACAGTAGACTGTAGCTAGCCAATAACACAGAGACAGTAGACTGTAACCTGCCAATAACACAGAGACAGTAGACTGTAGCTAGCCAATAACACAGTGACAGTAGACTGAAGCTAGTCAATAACACAGAGACAGTAGACTGTAGCCAGTCAATAACATAGAGACAGTAGACTGTAACCTGCCAATAACACAGAGACAGTAGACTGTAGCTAGCCAATAACACAGTGACAGTAGACTGAAGCTAGTCAATAACACAGAGACAGTAGACTGTAGCTAGCCAATAACACAGTGACAGTAGACTGTAGATAGCCAATAACACAGAGACAGTAGACTGTAGCCAGCCAATAACACAGTGACAGTAGACTGTAGCTAGCCAATAACACAGAGACAGTAGACTGTAGATAGCCAATAACACAGAGACAGTAGACTGTAGCCAGCCAAATAACACAGTGACAGTAGACTGTAGATAGCCAAATACACAGAGACAGTAGACTGTAACCAGCCAATAACACAGAGACAGTAGAATGTAGATAGCCAATAACACAGAGACAGTAGACTGTAGCTAGCCAATAACACAGAGACAGTAGACTGTAGCCAGCAAATAACACAGAGACAGTAGACTGTATCCAGCCAATAACACAGAGACAGTAGACTGTAGCCAGCCAATAACACAGAGACAGTAGACTGTAGCCAGCCAATAACACAGAGACAGTAGACTGTAGCCAGCCAATAACACAGACACAGTAGACTGCAGCGAGCCAATAACACAGAGATGGTACACTGTAGCCAGCCAATAACACAGAGACAGTAGACTGTAGCCATCCAATAACACAGAGACAGTAGACTGTAGCCAACCAATAACACAGTGACAGTAGACTGTAGCTAGCCAATAACACAGAGACAGCCAGGCAATAACACAGAGACAGTATACTGTAGGCAACCAATAACACAGTGACAGTAGACTGTAGCGAGCCAATAACATAGAAACAGTAGACTGTAGCTAGGCAATAAGACAGAGACTGCCAGGCAATAACACAGAGACAGTAGACTGTAGTCAACCAATAACAAAGTGACAGTAGACTGTAGCCAGCCAATAACACAGAGACTGCCAGTCAATAACACAGTGACAGTAGACTGTAGCTAGTCAATAACACAGAGACAGTAGACTGTAGCCAGGCAATAACATAGAGACAGTAGACTGTAGCCAACCAATTACACAGAGACTGTAGACTGTAGCCAAACAATAACACAGTGACAGTAGACTGTAACCAACCAATAACACAGTGACAGTATAATGTAGCCAACCAATAACACAGAGACAGTAGACTGTAGCCAGCCAACAACACAGAGACAGTAGACTGTAGCTAGCAAATAACACAGAGACAGTAGACTGTAACCATCCAATAACACAGAGACAGTAGACTGTAGCTAGCCAATAACACAGTGACAGTAGACTGTAGATAGCCAAATAGCACAGTGACATTAGACTGTAGCCAGCCAATAACACAGTGACATTAGACTGTAGATAGCCAAATACACAGAGACAGTAGACTGTAACCAGCCAATAACACAGAGACAGTAGACTGCAGCGAGCCAATAACACAGAGACGGTAGACTGTAGCCAGCCAATAACACAGAGACAGTAGACAGTAGCCAAACAATAACACAGAGACAGTAGACTGTAGCCAGCCAATAACACAGAGACAGTAGACTGTAGCCAACCAATAACACAGTGACAGTAGACTGTAGCTAGCCAATAACACAGAGACTGCCAGGCAATAACACAGAGACAGTAGACTGTAGCCAACCAATAACAAAGTGACAGTAGACTGTAGCTAGCCAATACCACAGAGACTGCCAGTCAATAACACAGTGACAGTAGACTGTAGCTAGCAAATAACACAGAGACAGTAGACTGTAGCCAGGCAATAACATAGAGACAGTAGACTGTAGCCTACCAATTACACAGAGACAGTAGACTGTAGCCAAACAATAACACAGTGACAGTAGACTGTAACCAACCAATAACACAGTGACAGTAGAATGTAGCCAACCAATAACACAGAGACAGTAGACTGTAGCCAGCCAACAACACAGATACAGTAGACTGTAGCTAGCCAATAACACAGAGACAGTAGACTGTAATCAGCCAATAACACAGAGACAGTAGACTGTAACAAGCCAATAACACAGAGACAGTAGACTGTAGCTAGCCAATAACACAGTGACAGTAGACTGTAGATAGCCAATAACACAGAGACAGTAGACTGTAGCCAGCCAATAATACAGTGACAGTAGACTGTAGATAGCCAAATACACAGAGACAGTAGACTGTGACCAGCCAAAAACACAGAGACAGTCGACTGAAGCTAGCCAATAACACAGAGACTGCCATGCAATAACACAGAGACAGTAGACTGTAGCTAGCCAATAACACAGAGACAGTAGACTGTAGCTAGCCAATAACACAGAGACAGCCAGGCAATAACACAGAGACAGTAGACTGTAGCCAACCAATAACACAGTGACAGTAGACTGTAGCGAGCCAATAACATAGAAACAGTAGACTGTAGCTAGCCAATAAGACAGAGACTGCCAGGCAATAACACAGAGACAGTAGACTGTAGTCAACCAATAACAAAGTGACAGTAGACTGTAGCCAGCCAATAACACAGAGACTGCCAGTCAATAACACAGTGACAGTAGACTGTAGCTAGTCAATAACACAGAGACAGTAGACTGTAGCCAGGCAATAACATAGAGACAGTAGACTGTAGCCAACCAATTACACAGAGACTGTAGACTGTAGCCAAACAATAATACAGTGGCAGTAGACTGTAACCAACCAATAACACAGTGACAGTAGAATTTAGCCAACCAATAACACAGAGACAGTAGACTGTAGCTAGCCAACAACACAGAGACAGTAGACTGTAGCTAGCAAATAACACAGAGACAGTAGACTGTAACCATCCAATAACACAGAGACAGTAGACTGTAACCAGCCAATAACACAGAGACAGTAGACTGTAGCTAGCCAATAACACAGTGACAGTAGACTGTAGCTAGCCAATAACACAGAGACAGTAGACTGTAACCTGCCAATAACACAGAGACAGTAGACTGTAGCTAGCCAATAACACAGTGACAGTTGACTGAAGCTAGTCAATAACACAGAGACAGTAGACTGTAGCCAGTCAATAACATAGAGACAGTAGACTGTAACCTGCCAATAACACAGAGACAGTAGACTGTAGCTAGCCAATAACACAGTGACAGTAGACTGAAGCTAGTCAATAACACAGAGACAGTAGACTGTAGCCAGTCAATAACATAGAGACAGTAGACTGTAGCTAGCCAATAACACAGTGACAGTTGACTGAAGCTAGTCAATAACACAGAGACAGTAGACTGTAGCCAGTCAATAACATAGAGACAGTAGACTGTAACCTGCCAATAACACAGAGACAGTAGACTGTAGCTAGCCAATAACACAGTGACAGTAGACTGAAGCTAGTCAATAACACAGAGACAGTAGACTGTAGCCAGTCAATAACATAGAGACAGTAGACTGTAGCGAACCAATAACACAAAGACATTAGACTGCCAGCCAATAACACAGAGACAGTTGACTGTAACCAACCAATAACGCAGAGACAGAAGACTGTAACCAACCAATAACACAGTGACAGTAGAGTGTAGAAAGCTAATAACACAGCGACAGTAGACTGTAGTTCGCCAATAACACAGAGACAGTAGACTGTAACCAACCAATAACACAGTGATAGTAGACTGTAGCTAGCCAATAACACAGAGACAGTAGACTGTAGCTAGCCAATAACACAGAGACACTAGACTGTAACCAACCAATAACACAGAGACAGTAGACTGTTGCCAACCAATAACACAGAGACAGTAGACTGTAGCAAGACAAAACACAAAGACAGTTGACTGTAGCCAGCCAATAACACAGTCACTGTAGACTGTAGCCAGCCAATAACACAGGGAAGGTAGACTGTAACCAACTAATAACACAGTGACAGTAGCCTGTAGCTAGCCAATAACACAGAGACAGTAGACTGTAACCAACCAATAACACAGAGACAGTAGACTGTAGGTAGCCAATAACACAGAGACAGTAGACTGTTACCAACCAATAACACAGAGACAGTGGACTGTAGCTAGCCAAAACACAGAGACATTAGACTGTAGCCAGCCGATAACACAGAGACAGTAGACTGTTACCAGCCAATAACACAGTCACAGTAGACTATAGCCAACCAATAACACAGAGACAGTAGACTGTAGCCAACCAATAACACAGTGACAGTAGACTGTAGCTAGCCAATAACATAAAGACAGTAGAATGTAGCTAGCCAATAACACAGAGATTGCCAGGCAATAACACAGAGACAGTAGACTGTAGCCAACCAATAACACAGTGACAGTAGACTGTAGCTAGCCAATAACACAGAGACAGTAGTCTGTAACCAGCCAATAACACAGAGACAGTAGACTGTAGCCAACCAATAACACAGAGACAGTAGACTGTAGCTAGCCAATAACATAGAGACAGTAGAATGTAGCTAGCCAATAACACAGAGATTGCCAGGCATTAACACAGAGACAGTAGACTGTAGCCAACCAATAACACAGTGACAGTAGACTGTAGCCAACCAATAACACAGTGACAGTAGACTGTAGCTAGCCAATAACACAGAGACAGTAGACTGTAACCAACCAATAACACAGAGACAGTGGACTGTAGCTAGCCAAAACACAGAGACAGTAGACTGTAGCCAGCCAATAACACAGTCACAGTAGACTGTAGCCAACCAATAACACAGAGACAGTAGACTGTAACCAACCAAAAAAACACAGAGACAGTAGACTGTAACCAACCAATAACACAGAGACAATAGATTGTAGCCAACCAATAACACAGAGACAGAAGACTGTAGCCAACCAATAACACAGTGACAGTAGACTGTAGCTAGCCAATAACACAGTGGCAGTAGACTTTAGCTATCCAATAACATAGAGACAGTAGACTGTTGCTAGCCAATAACATAGAGACAGTAGACTGTAGCCAGCCAATAACACAGTGACAGTAGACTGTAGCCAGGCAATAACATAGAGACAGTAGACTGTAGCCAGCCAATAACACAGTGACAGTAGACTGTAGCCAGGCAATAACATAGAGACAGTAGACTGTAGCCAGGCAATAACACAGAGACAGTAGACTGTAGCCAGCCAATAACACAGTGACAGTAGACTGTAGCCAGCCAATAACACAGAGACAATAGACTGTAACCAGCCAATAGCACAGTGACAGTAGACTGTAACCAGCCAATAACACAGAGACAGTAGACTGTAACCAGCAAATAACACAGAGACAGTAGATTGTAGCCAACCAATAACACAGAGACAGAAGACTGTAGCCAACCAATAACACAGTGACAGTAGACTGTAGCTAGCCAATAACACAGTGGCAGTAGACTTTAGCTATCCAATAACATAGAGACAGTAGACTGTTGCTAGCCAATAACATAGAGACAGTAGACTGTAGCCAGCCAATAACACAGTGACAGTAGACTGTAGCCAGGCAATAACATAGAGACAGTAGACTGTAGCCAGCCAATAACACAGTGACAGTAGACTGTAGCCAGGCAATAACATAGAGACAGTAGACTGTAGCCAGGCAATAACACAGAGACAGTAGACTGTAGCCAGCCAATAACACAGTGACAGTAGACTGTAACCAGCCAATAACACAGAGACAGTAGACTGTAACCAGCAAATAACACAGAGACAGTAGACTGTAGCCAGCCAATAACACAGAGACAGTAGACTGCCAGCCAATAACACAGACCAACAGCCAACTACTCCTACCCCGGTCAACAGCACTGCACCCCCCACAGCAACTCGCCCAAGCCTTCTCCATTTCTCCTTCTCCCAAATCCATTCAGCTGATGTTCTGAAAGAGCTGCAAAATCTGGACCCCTACAAATCAGCCGGGCTAGACAATCTGGACCCTTTCTTTCTAAAATTATCTGCTGAAATTGTTGCCACCCCTATTACTAGCCTGTTCAACCTCTCTTTCGTGTCGTCTGAGATTCCCAAAGATTGGAAAGCAGCTGCGGTCATCCCCCTCCTCAAATTGGGACACACTCTTGACCCAAACTGCTACAGACCTATATCTATCCTACCATGCCATTCTAAGGTCTTCGAAAAAGCCAAGTCAACAAACAGATTACCGACAATTTCGAATCTCACCATACCTTCTCTGCTATGCAATCTGGTTTCAAAGCTGGTCATGGGTGCACCTCAGCGACGCTCAAGGTCCTAAACGATATCTTAACCGCCATCGATAAGAAACATTACTGTGCAGCCGTATTCATTGATCTGGCCAAGGCTTTCGACTCTGTCAATCACCACATCCTCATCAGCAGACTCGACAGCCTTGGTTTCTCAAATGATTGCCTCGCCTGGTTCACCAACTACTTCTCTGATAGAGTTCAGTGTGTCAAATCGGAGGGTCTGCTGTCCGGACCTCTGGCAGTCTTTTCTCTGTATACATCAATGAGGTCGCTCTTGCTGCTGGTGAGTCTCTGAGCCACCTCACCTCACAGACGACACCATTCTGTATACTTCTGGCCCTTCTTTGGACACTGTATTAACAACCCTCCAGGCAAGCTTCAATGCCATACAACTCTCCTTCCGTGGCCTCCAATTACTCTTAAATACAAGTAAAACTAAATGCATGCTCTTCAGCCAAACGCTATCTGCACCTGCCCGCCTGTCCAACATCACTACTCTGGGCGGCTCTGACTTAGAATATGTGGACAACTACAAATACTTAGGTGTCTGGTTAGACTGTAAACTCTCCTTCCAGGACCATATCAAACATCTCCAATCCAAAGTTAAATCTAGAATTGGCTTCCTATTTCGCAACAAAGCATCCTTCACTCATGCTGCCAAACATACCCTTGTAAAACTGACCATCCTACCAATCCTCGACTTTGGCGATGTCATTTACAAAATAGCCTCCAATACCCTACTCAACAAATTGGATGCAGTCTATCACAGTGCAATCCGTTTTGTCACCAAAGCCCCATATACTACCCACCACTGCGACCTGTACGCTCTCGTTGACTGGCCCTCGCTTCATACTCATCGCCAAACCCACTGGCTCCATGTCATCTACAAGACCCTGCTAGGTAAAGTCCCCCCTTATCTCACCTCGCTGGTCACCATAGCATCTCCCACCTGTAGCACACGCTCCAGCAGGTATATCTCTCTAGTCACCCCCAAAACCAATTATTTCTTTGGCCGCCTCTACTTCCAGTTCTCTGCTGCCAATGACTGGAAAGAACTACAAAAATCTCTGAAACTGGAAACACTTATCTCCCTCACTAGCTTTAAGCACCAACTGTCAGAGCAGCTCACAGATTACTGCACCTGTACATTACCCACCTATAATTTAGATCAAACAACTACTTCTTTCCCTACTGTATTTATTTTATTTTATTTATTTATATGTATTTAATTAATTATTATTTTTTGCTCCTTTGCACCCCATTATTTTTTATTTCTACTTTGCACATTCTTCGATTGCAAATCTACCATTCCAGTGTTTTACTTGCTATATTGTATTTACTTTGCCACCATGGCCTTTTTTTTGCCTTTACTTCCCTTATCTCACCTCATTTGCTCACATCGTATATAGACTTGTTTATATTGTATTATTGACTGTATGTTTGTTTTACTCCATGTGTAACTCTGTGTCCTTGTATGTGTTGAACTGCTTTGCTTTATCTTGGCCAGGTCACAATTGTAAATGAGAACTTGTTCTGAACTTGCCTACCTGGTTAAACAAAGGTGAAAAAACACAAGGAACATTCAGTACGTAGGTATATTCTAATAAATTACACACAAAGATATTCCAGAGTATTTCAGGTTATAGGACGGCAGGTATAAAGATCTATAAAACACATACAGATAGCAGAAACAAACAAATGATAACAACCCAATTATTGAAACACAGCACCATATGCTCGTTAATGCACTTGTTTTAAGACATTGTGACACATACTTCAAAACAAAGAACTACTTCAAGTCTTGGATAGTGATTTTCATCCTGTAGCAGCTTTCCCTCTACCAGTTGGACAGATGTGTTCTATAAGTCAAATTTATGGAATTTGATCACATTAATGTACATGGGATGCAATGGCATGATTGTCCAATGGTTACATGCTAGACAGATACAACATCTTATTCTGTGACAGGCTGCAATCACTGTCAATCAAAGCTTGTCCTGCCCCTTATTATGAGTGTCCTCCAAAGATCCTCAATGACTTTGATTGGCCCACCCCATTCCTCTCCAATGGAGTTCTAATAACAACTCTACACCAAACGGCTCGGCACCAAATTGGAATAGAACCATCCAGTGTACTTGACAATGAGATTGGAATGCAGCCACACAATGATTAATCACTCCTCCTGACAAGGTAATAGGTCATTTCAAAGAGACAGAGGCTGGACCACAGCAACCAAACACTGTAGAAACCCAAAAGAGAGGGAAATTATGAAAAAAATAACTGAAAAGGAATGAAATAAAGAACAAAAAAAAGAAATTAAGACTGAATGAACGAAATGGAAGAAAGAACGAATGAAAAAACAAGAAAACAAACCTAGCCAGAGGAGTAGAAACCACTGTAAAGCAACAACTTTACTGTCTCTCCATCTGTGCTGAAACTGAGCTTTTCTATTATGGATCTAAGAGCTGAGCCGAGATTTATAAAGAGTACTGGAGTAAAAATGGAGATGTCAGCCTGATCGTATTGAACAAGACAGGACAGGACATATGGGGACTGAGTGAGTAGACAGTGTAGAAACTAAGTAGTGACACATAGATATAGGATAACAGAGTTGGAAAGGGATGTGGAGAATGATACGAAAAGAGGATATCAAGAGAAAGACAGAGGAACACAGAGAGAGAATGAGGTGCATGACGTATTATGTAGATGATATATGGTAGGCAGAGAGAGGGAGAGAGAGAGAGAGAGAGAGAAGTAGAGAGAGAGAGAGAGAGTGAGAGAGAGGGAGAGAGAGGGAGAGAGAGGGAGATAGTGTGTGTGAGAGAGAGAGAGAGAGAGAGAGAGAGAGAGAGAGAGAGAGAGTGAGAGAGTGAGAGAGAGGGAGAGAGAGGGAGAGAGAGGGAGATAGTGTGTGTGAGAGAGAGAGTGAGAGAGTGAGAGAGAGTGAGAGAGTGAGAGAGTGAGAGAGAGTGAGAGAGAGTGAGAGAGAGGGAGAGAGAGGGAGAGAGAGAGGGAGAGAGAGGGAGAGAGAGGGAGATAGTGTGTGTGAGAGAGAGAGAGAGAGAGAGAGTGAGAGAGTGAGAGAGAGTGAGAGAGTGAGAGAGTGAGAGAGAGTGAGAGAGAGGGAGAGAGAGGGAGAGAGAGGGAGAGAGAGAGAGAGAGAGAGAGAGAAACAGATAGATGGAGTATATACAGTGTGTATAAGAGATGGTACTGAATGAGATAATACTATGTTGCAGAGTTTGGTCTGTGTCTCAGGTCCTTCACAGAAGGAGAGGCAGAGGGACAGACTGACTGATGGACAGAGAGATAGGCAGACATATATATAGATAGAGGTGTATGTGTACAGTACCAGTCAAAAGTTTGAACACACCTACTTATTCAATGTTTTTTCTTGATTTTTTACTATTTTCTACATTGTAGAATAATAGTGAAGACATCAAAACTATGGAATAACACATATGGAATCATGCAGTAACCAAAAAAGTGTTAAACAATCTATATATATTTTATATTTGAGATACTTCAAAGTAGGCACCCTTTGCCTTGATGACAGCTTTGTACACTCTTGGCATTCTCTCAACCAGCTTCACCTGGAATGCTTTTTCAACAGTCTTGAAGGCGTTCCCACATATGCTGAGCACTTGTTGGCTGCTTTTCCTTCACTCTGCGGTCCAACTCATCCCAAACCATCTCAATTGGGTTCAGGTAAGGTGATTGTGGAGACTAGGTCATCTGATGCAGAACTCCATCACTCTCCTTCTTGGTCAAATAGCCCTTACTCAGCCTGGAGGCCCTTACACAGCCTGGAGGTTTTAATGTCTTCACTATTATTCTACAATATAAAAAAATAGTAAAAATAAAGAAAATCCCTTGAATGAGTCGGTGTGTACAAACTTTTGACTGGTACTGTATATGAGATGGTACTAACCGGGACACACTGCTATGTTGCAGAGTTTGGTCTGTTTCTCAGGCCCTCCACAGAGCTTGGCCTCTCCTCCGCTCACACAGTTCCTGGTTCGGGTCCTGGAGCCCCGCCCACACGTGACAGAACAAAGGCTCCATGATGACCACTCCTGCCACAGCCCATGGACTGCAACACCCAGAGACAGACAGGCACACACAGCCAATGGGGATGAGAGCATGAGAGATAGGAGGTGTGTGGATTTGCATGTTATAGCCAATGAGGACAGAGAATGAACGAGGAGGAGGGTCCCACCCCCTGTTACAACCATTAGGGTTAGAGAATGTGAGCTTGAAGGCGGGATCATAACTCCTGTCAGCAAAGGGGTTAGAGGATGAGACAAAAAGTGAGTAAATGAACACTAGCACAACTCTCAAAAGAACCAACAGTAACGCAGATGGCACAGAGGTAAGATGTGGCCCTCGCCACCTCTCCATATCGTTCAAACCAGGATAGAACACGCTCCAAGCTACCCAAAACCTTAAGCTCCACCTGCAGCTGTTACGAAGGACTGGGCCGCACTCAGAAGGTCACAACGTTGAAGTACGTTCCCGAGAAATTGATTTATACACAGTGAGTATGACATGATCATAAAATACATTCCAAATTGATTAAAACACACAATGCTTTTGGTCATTAAAATTTCATGTTGAGGGCACAGCATTATCAGATTCTGATCAGCAATATGGTTAAACATTCATCAACTTGCTCATTCAAATGAAGTGATGCCTTCTATTTCATATATGTTAATGAACATATTGAAAGAACCTGGGACAGTATTCATAAAGCCTCTCAGAGTTGCCAGGTCGCAGTTGTAAATGAGAACTTGTTCTCAGCTAGCCTACCTGGTTAAATAAAGGTGAAATATTTTTTTTAAGTATGGGTGCTGATCTAGGATCAGTTTAGCCTTTTAAACATAATGAATACGGCAGCAAATCTGATCCTATAGAATACGGCGGCCTGGTTTTTGAGAGGAAGCTCTCTTACCGCTCTGAGTAGAAGTTGCTTATGGGTCTAGGATCAGTTAACTGTTCCAAATTAAACTTGTTTACCAAGAGGGTTTACCAAGAGCGACCTAAGATCAGTGTCTAGGAGCAAAGTCCTCCTCTGTGCAATAGAGTTGTATAGAGGGCTCATCTTTGAAATCTACTAAAATGGGCAAGTGAGTCCTTTATCCAACTCTATGATCAGGACTGTCAGTTAGTCGTGGGACAGTGTTGAGTTATGGCATGCTGGGGGTGAAGTGTTGAGGAACCAGAGCAGCACAATGCGGAGAAACACAACACGCCAGCGTACGCAATACACTGCAAACCAGTAAGACAAATAAACAGACTAGCATGTATGTCCACACACATACAACACCACATGCCCACAGGTAATAGACATACTGTGTATGTCCACAGAACCAGACACATACAGATCACTATAACCAGACTAGTCGTAAGAAAGAAGGAAAACATACATACACATGGAGAGAAGAGGAGTGAGGGATGGAAAGATAGGGAGAAGATAGGGAGAAGATAGGGAGACGCACAGGGAAAATACATGGATTTTGGAAGTATCACAATCTTATGGCAATATGAGATTTGAAGACACAAAGGCAGAGGTGAAGGAACATAGAAATGCATTGTAATGAGTCAGAGATTTTGAAGGTGTGCATCGTTTTAACACTTTGGGGAATATTGAATGAGAGAGATGGAAAGAGTGAGAAATGTTTTTTAAATACATTAATAGAGGGAGAAAAGGCTGAAGGGAGGGGTGTTGAATGACAATGTGAGGTATATGAGATATAGAGTGCCTTCCGAAAGTATTCGGCCCCCTTGAACTTCTTCACAACAGTATCTCGGACCTGCCTGGTGTGTTCCTTGTTCTTCATGATGCTCTCTGTGCTTTTAACGGACCTCTGAGACTATCACAGTGCCGGTGCATTTATACGGAGACTTGATTACACACAGGTGGATTTTATTTATCATCATTAGTCATTTAGGTCAACATTGGATCATTCAGAGATCCTCACTGAACTTCTGGAGAGAGTTTGCTGCACTGAAAGTAAAGGGGCTGAATAATTTTGCACGCCCAATTTTTCAGTTTTTGATTTGTTAAAAAAGTTTGAAATATCCAATAAATGTCGTTCCACTTCATGATTGTGTCCCACTTGTTGTTGATTCTTCACAAAAAAATTGAGTTTTATATCTTTATGTTTGAAGCCTGAAATGTGGCAAAAGGTCGCAAAGTCCAAGGGGGCCGAATACTTTCGCAAGGCACTGTATGAGGAATGAGAAAAAAAGAAGATGATTAAAGAAGAATTAGAAAAAGACGAGAGAGAGAGAGAGAGAGAGAGAGAGATGAGGAGAGAGAATAATATCTGCCTGGTCTGCTTAGCCATGACAGTTGGTTTTAAGCATCCTGTGAGAGCAAAACTTAAGGTACAGTGTTAATACAATCACTGATTCTTTATGTAATCAACTAACTCCATCCTGAGAATATTGAGCTGCTAATGTAAGCACAGACGACAGGAAACGTCTCCATCCAAACGGTTCACTAGAGGGCCCTTAAAAAGCAGCTGGATACTTGTTAAACATTGTCTATTCATCTACAAGGAATCGGGCTCAGATTTGCTGGTAACATCTTGAATGGAGAGTAGTTAGAATCCAATTAATTACTAGAGCTAAAGCCATCTATTTCACACCAATAAAGCATCCTTACAATCTTAGAAAAAAAGGTTTCAAAAGGGAACATTGGCTGTTCCATGTAAACCCCACTGATTGTTGTTTTTTAATTATATATATATTTTTTAGGGGGTAGATCAGCTTAATATTGTAGATAGATTGTAGCTTTAATCAATGTGTTTGTCTGCATCATTTCCAATCCCTCATACATTATAGGGGCTAAATATAAATATTGATATATATACAGTTGAAGTCAGAAGTTTACACCTTAGCCATATACATTTAAACTCAGTTTTTCACAATTCCTGACATTTAATCCTAGTAAAAATGATCTGCCTCAGTTTAAGAATGTGAAATGTCAAAATAATAGTAGAGAGAATTATTTATTTCAGCTTTTATTTCTTTCATCACATTCCCATTGGGTCAGAAGTTTACATACACTCAATTAGTATTTGGTTGATTTGCCTTTAAATTGTTTCACTTGGGTCAAACATTCCGGGTAGTCTTCCACAAGCTTCCACAATAAGTTGGGTGAATTTTGGCCCATTCCTCCTGACAGAGCTGGTGTAACCGAATCAGGTTGATAGGACTCCTTACTCGCACACGCTTTTTCAGTTCTGCACACACATTTTCTACAGGATTGAGGTCAGGGCTTTGTCATGGCCACTCCAATACCTTGACTTTGTTCTTCTTTTAAAGCCATTTTGCCACAACTTTGGAAGTATGCTTGGGATCATTGACCATTTGGACGACTGATGTCTTGAGATGCTGCTTCAATATATCCAAATAATTTCCCTCCCTCATGATGCCATCTATTTTGTGAAGTGCACCAGACCCTCCTGCAGCAAAGCACCCCCACAACATGATGCTGCCACCCCCGTGCTTCACGGTTCGGATGGTGTTCTTTGGCTTGCAAGCCTTCCCCTTTTTCCTCCAAACATAACGATGGTCATTACGGCCAAACTGTTCTATTTTTGTTTCATCAGACCGGAGAACATTTCTCCAAAAAGTAGGATCTTTTTCCCCATGTGCAGTTGCAAACTGTAGTCTGGCTTTTTTATGGCAGATTTGGAGCAGTGTCTTCTTCCTTGCTGAGCAGCCTTTCAGGTTATGACGATATAGGACTCGTTTTACTGTGGATATAGATACATTTGTACCTGTTTCCTACAGCATCTTCACAAGGTCCTTTGCTGTTGTTCTGCGATCAGAAAAGCAGAACTTAATATTTGGTAAAGAATCCTTTGTTTGCAATTACAGAGATCATACTTTTCCTGTAGATTTTGACCAGGTTTGTACACACTGCAGCAGGGATTTTGGCCCACTCCTCCATACAGACCTTCTCCAGATCCTTCAGATTTTGGGGCTGTCGCTGGGCAATACGGACTTTCAGCTCCCTCCAAAGATGTTCTATTGGGTTCAGGTCTGGAGACTAGCTAGGCTACTCCAGGACCTTGAGATGCTTCTTACGGAGCCACTCCTTAGTTGCCCTGGCTGTGTGTTTCGGGTCGTTGTCATGCTGGAAGACCCAGCCACGACGCATCTTCAATGCTCTTACTGAGGGAAGGAGGTTGTTGGCCATCTCGTGATACATGGCCCCATCCATCCTCCCCTTAATACGGTGCAGTTGTCCTGTCCCCTTTGCAGAAAAGCATCCCCAAAGAATGATGTTTCCACCACCATGCTTCACTGTTGGGATGGTGTTCTTGGAGTTGTACTCATCCTTCTTCTTCCTCCAAACACAGCGAGTGGAGTTTAGACCAAAAAGCTCTATTTTTGTCTCATCAGACCACATGACCTTCTCCCATTCCTCCTCTGGATCATCCAGATGGTCATTGGCAAACTTCAGACGGGCCTGGACATGCGCTGGCTTGAGCAGGCGGACCTTGCGTGCGCTGCAGGATTTTAATCCATGACGGCGTAGTGTGTTACTAATGGTTTTCTTTGAGACTGTGATACCAGCTCTCTTCAGGTCATTGACCAGGTTCTGCCATGCAGTTCAGGGCTGATCCCTCACCTTCCTCATGATCATTGATGTCCCGCGAGGTGAGATCTTGCATGGAGCCCCAGACCGAGCGTGATTGACTGTCATCTTGAACTTCTTCCATTTTCTAATAATTACGCCAAAAGTTGTTGCCTTCTCACCAAGCTGCTAGCCTATTGTCCTTTAGCCCATCCCAGCCTTGTGCAGGTCTACAATTGTATCCCTGATGTCCTTACACAGCTCTCTGATCTTGGCCATTGTGGAGAGGTTGGAGTCTGTTTGATTGAGTGTGTGGACAGGTGTCTTTTATACAGGTAACAAGTTCAACAGGTGTAGTTAATACAGGTAATGAGTGGAGAACAGGACGGCTTCTTAAAGAAAAACTAACAGGTCTGTGAGAGCCGGAATTCTTACTGGTTTGTAGGTGATCAAATACGTATGTCATGCAATAAAATACGAATTAATTACTTAAAAATCATACAATGTGATTTTCTGGATTTTTGTTTTAGATTCCATCTCTCACAGTTGAAGTGTACCTATAATAAAAATTACAGACCTCTAGATGCTTTGTAAGTAGCAAAACCTGCAAAATCGGCAGTGTATCAAATACTTGTTCTCCCCACTGTATCTCTATATATATTTTTAAATATATATTCCTTCATTATTCCCTGCAAACCCTACCCCCCTCCTCCAATTGGAGTAAACTGACAAACAATAACACTCAGGTGTCTACCTTCAGTTAATAATTATTATAGACATTTTACAGACAATCTACTTCACAAAAGTGACATTTTGCTAGCTTTTAGTCCTGTCCTTCCTCTAACCTCCACCTCATTTGTTTCTGATGTCCATCCAGTCCGATTTCTATTTGCCATATATTTGTAACTGTTCTTTTTCACAACATTTCTGAACCTATATACGTTTTACGGACACAGTATGTTTTACATTAGTTATATTGTTGTTATTAGTCCCACCCTTCAGCTCCATTCATCCCCTCCCATCTATCGCTTAACACCATCCATATTGGATTTCTATTTGCCATATATTTTTCAACTGTGCTGCGATGCTTCACAAAAGTTCTGAACATTTCTATTCTCATAGTTTCTACAGATTGTAAATTAAAGATAAACATTTTTCTCAAATTATTATTATATTATTTATCAATTGACTATGACTTTTCAAATAACCCAGTGCTGTTAACTGCAGCGTTAGCTCCAGGTAAATATTGCAATTCTTTAGCCATTCCTGGACCTGTGACCAAACATTTGCTAAATATGGACAGTACCAAAATAAATTATCTAATGACTCTATTTGTGTTAGCTGCATGTGTGACATAACTCCACCAGTCCCATTTATGATATAATTTACAAAGATTATACCTTTATAAAATGTTAACGAAAAATACATATATTTTTTTTATCAATTTGAGTTTAACCACAATATTTGTTGTATTATTTGTTCTGTCTTTTCTGGTGAACTTAACTGAAATTGGAACCAACTTCTATGGCTGGTTTAAAAACGAACTATATTTTAGAGATGATTCCGGTTTCAAATAACCAAAAGTGAGCGGTTGTAATCTGAATAAAGGAAAAAAGGCCATTATTGAACATCGCATGAGACATTCTTACTAATTTGCAAGAGAACCATTGAAAGGTATAATGCTTTAATATTTAATCATTTCTGCCCTCTGAATTCATATTCATTATATAAATAGGCCCTTTTAATTTTGTCTGGCTTGCATTCCAAATAAAATTGATTAAATGTTTTCAAATAACTTAAAAACAGGTCGCTAGGTGTAGGCAAAACCACAAGTAAATAGTTAAATTGTGATATGACTAAAGAGTTAATCTCGGTGATTTTTCCACAAATAGAAAAGTATTTTCCTTTCCATGGTAGCATTTTTGCATCACAACACCTCAATTTTTTACATGGACTTTATATTTGCCAATTGGATCCTGTTTCAGTAATAATTAAATCAGACATTCTTGTTGAGTGTCCGATAATTGACCATTTATATAGGAGTGGTTAAAACATGCTAATAACAGTCCTCTGAGTCTATCAAAAAGGTTTGATATACATCCACTGGTATGCCATCCAGCCCTGGCGTTTTCCCGAACTTAAAGGCTTTAATTGCATCAAGAAGTTCCTCCTCTGTAATTTGGCCTTCACATGAGTCATTCTGCACAGCTGTTAATTTTACATTATTAATAGGAAAAAAATCCATACAATTAGCTTTGGTTAGTGGAGATGGAGGAGACTGAAGCGAAAACATGTGCTTAAAGTCCTTTACATTCTCTTTCAAAATATAGTTTGGGGACTCCATCATTTGTAACAAGTTTCGGTAAATCATTCTTGGTCGCATTTCTATGTTGAAGATTAAAACAGAATTTTGCTTTATTTTATAATATATTACACTGGATTTTTCTTAAATATGTTCCTCCATTTATTTTTGTGTTTCCTATAACTTATTCTGTGCCTTTATGGTACAGTTTTTATTGTATTCTATCTGTTCTGTTAGTCCTTCAATTTCCTTCGTTAATATGGACTCTTATGATCTGAATTGTTTTTGTTTTAGTTATGAGTATTGAAAGGGTTTCACATGAAACCAAAAAGGGTTCCACCTGGAACCAAAAGGATTCTTTAAAGGGTTATCCTATGGGGAAAGTCGAATAACCGTTTTAGGTTCTAGATTGCACCTTTTTTTCTAAGAGTGTAGGTAGAATAGAGGGGATTGGAGGTAAGGATTACAGGAAAGAGACAGGAAAGAGAGAGAAAGACAGAGGCAGAGAAATGAAGGAGAGCGATAAGACTGGTGCATTATAAACTGAACAGACAGAAAAGGGCATCCAAGATCTGTCAGACTGATAGATCACCAAACATCTGTAGAGGATGGATGTCATTGTTGGGTAGATGGGTAGGTGCTAAAACACACAGTGAGATACAGGGCCTTCAGATAGTATTTACACCCCTTGACTTTTTCTATATTTTGTTGTGCTACAGCTTGAATTTAAAAAAATATTACATTTAGATTTTATTTCACTGGCCTAAACACAATATCACATCATGTCAAAGTGGAAATATGTTTTGTAAATAATTGTAAATAAGAATTTGTTTTTAACTGACTTGCCTGGGTATAAAATAAAAAGTTCAGGACTGAAAATGTGCTTAACAAGTCACATAATAAGTTGCATGCTCACTCTGCGTGTAATAATAGTGTTTAACATGATTTTTGAATGACTACCTCATCTCTGTACCCCACACGTACAATTATCTGTAAGGTCCCTCAGTTGAGCAGTGAATTTCAAACACAGATTTAACCACATAGACCAGGGAGGTTTTCCAATGCCTTCTAGAGAAGGGTACCTACATGTATTGGTAGATGGGTAG
Organism: Oncorhynchus masou masou; assembly: GCF_036934945.1. Lineage (NCBI taxonomy): Eukaryota > Metazoa > Chordata > Actinopteri > Salmoniformes > Salmonidae > Oncorhynchus > Oncorhynchus masou. The sequence continues at coordinate 20,291,379 of NC_088224.1, forward strand.
ATGTATTTATTTTTTATTTTTTAAAGCAGGCATTGAATATCCCTTTAATCCCTTTAAGTAATGAAGTATTTCATTACACTTTGGATGGTGTATCAATACTACTCCCAGTCACTACAAAGATACAGGTGTCCTTTCTTACTCAGTTGCTGGAGAGGAAGGAAACCTCTCAGGGATTTCACCATGAGGCCAATGGTGACTTTAAAATAGTTACAGAGTTTAATGTACGTTTAGTCCAACACATCACTGAGTAACACTCTTCAGTTTTTCATGCATGGCGGTGGCTGCCTCATGTTATGGGCATGCTTTACATCAGGAGACTTTCAGTATAAAAATAAACAGAATATAGGTCAAAAACCTGGTTCAGTCTGCTTTCCAACAGACACTGGGAGACAAATTCACCTTTCAGCAGGACAATAACCTAAAACAAAAGGTCAAATCTACACTAGAGTTGCGTTCCAAGATTACATTGAATGTTCCTGAGTTGCCTTGTTACAGTTTGGATTTTTATTGAAAATAAAGACTTGAAAATGGCTGTCTAGCACCTATCAACAATCAAATTAACAGAGCTTGAAGAATTCTTGAAATAATAACATGCAAATATTGTACAATCCAGGTGTGGAAAGCTCTTAGAGACTTACCCAGAAAGACTCACAGCTTTAATTGCTGCCAAAGGTGATTCTAACATGTTTTCACTCAGGGTTGTATTTAATTTATTTCAATAAATGTGCAAAAACATGTTTTCATTTTGTCATTATGGGGTATTGTGTGATGATGGGTGACTTTTTCATTCATTTAAATCATTTTGAATTCAGGCTGTAACAGAACAACATGTGAAATAAGTCAAGGGTAAGAATACTTTGTGAATGCACTGGAGCCAGACACCTGCAAATGCACATGCACACCCACAAACATGCACCCACACACACACACACACACACACACACACACACACACACACACACACACACACACACACACGCACGCACGCACGCACGCACGCACGCACGCACGCACAAACACACAACCACACACACACACACACGCACGCACACACGCACGCACGCACACACACACACACACACACACACACACACAACCACACACACGCACGCACGCACGCACGTACACACACACACACACACACACACACACACACTATAACACCAGGGTGTAGAGAGGGTTATATCACTGGGGTGTAGAGAGGGTTATAACACTGGGGTGTAGAGAGGGTTATATCACTGGGGTGTAGAGAGGGTTATTTCACTGGGGTGTAGAGAGGGTTATTTCACTGGGGTGTAGAGAGGGTTATTTCACTGGGGTGTAGAGAGGGTTATATCACTGGGGTGTAGAGAGGGTTATATCACTGGGGTGTAGAGAGGGTTATTTCACTGGGGTGTAGAGAGGGTTATATCACTGGGGTGTAGAGAGGGTTATATCACTGGGGTGTAGAGAGGGTTATTTCACTGGGGTGTAGAGAGGGTTATTTCACTGGGGTGTAGAGAGGGTTATATCACTGGGGTGTAGAGAGGGTTATAACACAGGGGTGTAAAGAGGGTTATTTCACTGGGGTGCAGAGAGGGTTATATCACTGGGGTGTAGAGAGGGTTATATCACTGGGGTGTAGAGAGGGTTATTTCACTGGGGTGTAGAGAGGGTTATACCACGGGGGTGTAAAGAGGGTTATACCACGGGGGTGAAAAGAGGGTTATAACACGGGGGTGTAAAGAGGGTTATAACACGGGGGTGTAAAGAGGGTTATATCACTGGGGTGTAGAGAGGGTTATATCACTGGGGTGCAGAGAGGGTTATTTCACTGGGGTGTAGAGAGGGTTATTTCAATGGGGTGTAGAGAGGGTTATATCACTGGGGTGTAGAGAGGGTTATATCACTGGGGTGTAGAGAGGGTTATTTCACTGGGGTGTAGAGAGGGTTATATCACTGGGGTGTAGAGAGGGTTATATCACTGGGGTGTAGAGAGGGTTATTTCACTGGGGTGTAGAGAGGGTTATACTATGGGGGTGAAAAGAGGGTTATACCACGGGGGTGTAAAGAGGGTTATAACACGGGGGTGTAAAGAGGGTTATAACACGGGGGTGTAAAGAGGGTTATAACACAGGGGTGTAAAGAGGGTTATAACACTGGAGTGTAAAGAGGGTTATAACACTGGAGTGTAAAGAGGGTTATATCACTGGGGTGTAAAGAGGGTTATAACACGGGGGTGTAAAGAGGGTTATAACACGGGGGTGTAAAGAGGGTTATAACACGGGGGTGTAAATAGGGTTATAAAACATGAATTGTGTACAGCTCCTTGTGACATGGGGTAGTGTATTATCATGCTGAAACATGAATGATGGCGGCGGATGAATGGAATGACAATGGGCCTCAGGATCTCGTCACAGTATCTCTGTGCAATCAAACTGCCATCGATAAAATGCAATTGTGTTTGCCTGCCCATTCCATAACCCCACCGCCACCATGGGGCACTCTGTTCACAATGTTGACAACAGCAAACCGCTCGCACACACTAAGTCATACAATTGAAACCGGGATTCATCTGTGAAGAGCACACTTCACCAGTGTGTCAGTGGCCATAGAAGGTGAGCATTTTCCCACTGAAGTTGGTTACGATGCCGAACTGCAGTCAGGTCAAGAACCTGGTGAGGACGACGAGCACGCAGATGAGTTTACTGACAGATTGTGCAGAAATTATTTGGTTGTGCAAACCCACAGTTTCATCAGCTGTATGGGTGGCTGTTCTCAGACGATCCCACAGTTTCATCAGCTGTCTGGGTGGCTGGTCTCAGACGATCCCACAGTTTCATCAGCTGTCTGGGTGGCTGGTCTCAGACGATCCCACAGTTTCATCAGCTGTCTGGGTGGCTGGTCTCAGACGACCCCACAGTTTCATCAGCTGTCTGGGTGGCTGTTCTCAGACGACCCCACAGTTTCATCAGCTGTCTGGGTGGCTGTTCTCAGACGACCCCACAGTTTCATCAGCTGTCTGGGTGGCTGGTCTCAGACGACCCCACAGTTTCATCAGCTGTCTGGGTGGCTGTTCTCAGACGACCCCACAGTTTCATCAGCTGTCTGGGTGGCTGTTCTCAGACGACCCCACAGTTTCATCAGCTGTCTGGGTGGCTGGTCTCAGACGACCCCACAGTTTCATCAGCTGTCTGGGTGGCTGTTCTCAGACGACCCCACAGTTTCATCAGCTGTCTGGGTGGCTGGTCTCAGACGATCCCACAGTTTCATCAGCTGTCTGGGTGGCTGGTCTCAGACGATCCCACAGTTTCATCAGCTGTCTGGGTGGCTGTTCTCAGACGACCCCACAGTTTCATCAGCTGTCTGGGTGGCTGTTCTCAGACGATCCCACAGGTGAAGAAGCCAGATGTGAGGTCCTGGGCTGGCGTGGTTAAACGTGGTCTGTGGTTGTGAAGCCTGTAGGACGTACTGACAAATTCTCTAAAACAACATTAGAAGTGGCTTATGATAAAGAAATTAACATTAAATTATATGGCAATAGCTCTGGTGGACATTCCTGCAGTCAGCATGCCAATTGCATGGTCCTTCAAAAATTGAGACTGTGGCACTGTGTTGTGTGAAAAAACATGTTTTAGAGTGGCCTTTTATTGTGCCAAGCACAAGGTGCACCTGTGTAATGATCATGCTGTTTAATCAGCTTCTTGATATGCCACACCTGTCAGTGGATGGATTATCTTGGAAACAGAGAAATACTCATTAAACAGGGATGTAAGCAAATTAGTGAAATATCCCCCCAAAATGCTAACTTCCTCTGTTATTATAATGGACAAAACTTAGCATGTCTTGGGGGTATGATATTTATGACTCTGTAACTTCTCACATTATTCACAATTCATTCAGGATTATCCTTTAAGCATGTTACAATTCACATTAATGTTGATGTTTTTAGAAACATTCTATATGTTATATGTTAAATAAATATTCTATATATTCTATAAATGAAACATGTTTTTTTAATTACACAATACATTATTAATATTATTACATTATTTACAATTTTTAAGGTCCTGTACTTATTTTCTTAGTCAACCTTGTGTCCTGTTTCTTTGTGTTCTTTAATGTAGCCCTGTCTTTCATTTTTGTTCATTGATTTCACCTGTGTTAGTTACTCACCTGGTCTCATCAGCTCCTTATTTAGTTCAGATCATTCTGTTTGTGCCTTTGTGAGGTATTATTCATTTTGACTCTACCAAGCAGTTTCCTAGCTCGTTTGTGAGAACCAGCTATAGCATTCAGTCCTAGTTCTGATTCGCCTGGCTGTTTGCCTACCTGTGTATGACCATTGCCTGCCTCTGACCACGATTCCTGCATTCTGCAAAGGTGAAATAAACACCTGCCGCGCCCTGCGCCTGAATCTACACCTTTTTCTCCCTGAGTATTAATTACACCATTCCTTTCTACTGGGTACTAAATAATGTGAAACACAACCAAAACAAACAGCAAATGGGTACAGCAAATTTGGTCCCAACACTCTCGTGTTGGGACAAAATACCTAACTTTTTACTACTTTAATACACATATAAGTGAATTTGTCCCTTAAAATGGGTGGACTATGTACAAAAAGTGCTGTAATTTCTAAACAGTTTACCCAATATGGATAATGAAAAGCTGACAGTCTGCAGTTTAGTCATTGTATTATTTCAAAACTGTAACACTGGGGTGTAGTGAAGTTTAACACACTGGGATGTAGTGAGATTTAAAACACTGGGATGTAGTGAGATTTAAAACACTGGGATGTAGTGAGGTTTAAAACACTGGGGTGTAGTGAGGTTTAAAACACTGGGGTGTAGTGAGGGTTAAAACACTGGGATGTAGTGAGGTTTAAAACACTGGGGTGTAGTGAGGGTTAAAACACTGGGATGTAGTGAGATTTAAAACACTGGGATGTACTGAGGGTTAAAAAACTGGGATGTAGTGAGGTTTAAAACACTGGGGTGTAGTGAGGTTTAAAACACTGGGATGTAGTGAAGTTTAAAACACTGGGATGTAGTGAGGTTTAAAACACTGGGCTGTAGTGAGGTTTAAAACACTGGGATTTTTTTTATTTTTTTTTTATTTTACCTTTATTTAACTAGGCAAGTCAGTTAAGAACAAATTCTTATTTTCAATGACAGCCTAGGAACAGTGGGTTAACTGCCTGTTCAGGGGCAGAACGACAGATGTAGTGAGGTTTAAAACCCTGGGATGTAGTGAGGGTTAAAACACTGGGGTGTAGTGAGGTTTAAAACACTGGGATGTAGTGAGGTTTAAAACACTGGGGTGTAGTGAAGTTTAACACACTGGGATGTAGTGAGGTTTAAAACACTGGGATGTAGTGAGGGTTAAAACACTGGGGTGTAGTGATGTTTAAAACACTGGTGTGTAGTGAGGTTTAAAACACTGGGATGTAGTGAGGTTTAAAACACTGGGATGTAGTGAGATTTAAAACACTGGGGTATAGTGAGGGTTAAAACACTGGGATGTAGTGAGGTTTAAAACACTGGGATGTAGTGAGGTTTAAAACACTGGGGTATAGTGAGATTTAAAACACTGGGGTATAGTGAGGGTTAAAACACTGGGATGTAGTGAGGTTTAAAACACTGGGGTATAGTGAGGTTTAAAACACTGGGGTATAGTGAGGGTTAAAACACTGGGGTATAGTGAGGGTTAAAACACTGGGGTGTAGTACCACCTACTGGTCAGAGGGAGAATCTATCCCATTAGCCTGGAACATTGATCATCTTGCAAGACAAGGAATGAGTGAATAAGTGACACAGTATCCAGTGACAATCCCCATGTAGAGTGTTACTTACTACCACATACCCACAGACACCATGTGGAAACAGTAGTGCAGGAAGGGAGCAGGAGTTTGAGACACACAGTAAAAAGCATCAGGAGTGAACACACACACCAGTGGAGGATTCTCGGGGGAGGACGGCTCATAATAATGTCTGGAACGGAGCAAATGGAATGGCATCAAACACATGGAAACCATATGTTTGATGTTGTTGATACCTTTCCACTTATTCCACTTCAGCCATTACCACGAGCCCATCCTCCCCAATTAAGGTGCCACCAACCTCCTGTGACACACACCTATAGCCTGGTGTGTTTGTCTGGCATAATATACCAGAGCCTTTTTACGCACTTGCAAATGAGCCCAGAGAGCACTCAACCAAGGCTATGAGAAAGAGCAAGGCCAAAGGTCATATAAGATAAATTAAACAAACAATGCAGAGCTCCCAGGGAATACGGAGAAATATGTTTACAAAAGAACAACACACACATGCAGACAGACACACAGACCTTCGCTAAGCCACCGCCATGACAACGATCACTGGCAACTTGGACAACTTGAGACACCAGGCGGCACTTCACACAGTCCCACACACATGCACACAACCACGCGCAGACACACACACACACACACACACACACACACACACACACACACAAAGAAACACAGGCAAACATAAGATCCCTTTCTCTTGAACGATCACATCCCCAGCTCAAAGACTAGTATACTGACCACACTGTCAATACTGTACACGGTCGTTCCCTCTCCTCCTTTATACAATTATAAACACTACATGAAAAAAGAATGTAGACACCTGATCGTTGAACATCTCATTCCAAAATCATGGCCATGAATATGGAGTTGGTCCCCCCTTTGCTGCTATAACAGCCTCCACTCTTCTGGGAAGGCTTTCCACTAGATGTTGGAACATTGCTGCTATAACAGCCTCCACTCTTCTGGGAAGGCTTTCCACTAGATGTTGGAACATTGCTGCTATAACAGCCTCCACTCTTCTGGGAAGGCTTTCCACTAGATGTTGGAACAATGCTGCTATAACAGCCTCCACTCTTCTGGGAAGGCTTTCCACTAGATGTTGGAACAATGCTGCTATAACAGCCTCCACTCTTCTGGGAAGGCTTTCCACTAGATGTTGGAACAATGCTGCTATAACAGCCTCCACTCTTCTGGGAAGGCTTTCCACTAGATGTTGGAACAATGCTGCTATAACAGCCTCCACTCTTCTGGGAAGGCTTTCCACTAGATGTTGGAACAATGCTGCTATAACAGCCTCCACTCTTCTGGGAAGGCTTTCCACTAGATGTTGGAACAATGCTGCTATAACAGCCTCCACTCTTCTGGGAAGGCTTTCCACTAGATGTTGGAACAATGCTGCTATAACAGCCTCCACTCTTCTGGGAAGGCTTTCCACTAGATGTTGGAACAATGCTGCTATAACAGCCTCCACTCTTCTGGGAAGGCTTTCCACTAGATGTTGGAACAATGCTGCTATAACAGCCTCCACTCTTCTGGGAAGGCTTTCCACTAGATGTTGGAACAATGCTGCTATAACAGCCTCCACTCTTCTGGGAAGGCTTTCCACTAGATGTTGGAACATTGCTGCTATAACAGCCTCCACTCTTCTGGGAAGGCTTTCCACTAGATGTTGGAACATTGCTGCTATAACAGCCTCCACTCTTCTGGGAAGGCTTTCCACTAGATGTTGGAACAATGCTGCTATAACAGCCTCCACTCTTCTGGGAAGGCTTTCCACTAGATGTTGGAACATTGCTGCTATAACAGCCTCCACTCTTCTGGGAAGGCTTTCCACTAGATGTTGGAACATTGCTGCTATAACAGCCTCCACTCTTCTGGGAAGGCTTTCCACTAGATGTTGGAACATTGCTCCAGGGACTTGCTTCCATTCAGCCAGAAGAACATCGGTGAGGCCTGGCTCACAGTACAAGTACCAATTCATCCCAAAGCTGTTTGATGGGGTTGAGATCAAGGCTCTGTGCAGGCCAGTCAAGTTCTTCAACACCGATCTTGACAAACCATTTCTGTATGGAAGTTGCTTTGTGCACAGGGGCATTGCCATGCTGAAACAAGAACGGGCCTTCCCCAATCTGTTGCCACAAAGTTGGAAACACATAATCATCTAGAATGTCATAGTATGCTGAAGCATTAAGATTTGCATTCACTGGAACTAAGGGGCCAAGCCCGATCTACCCCATTAGCCTGGAACATTGATCACATTTGGGCAGGTCGCGGTCTCCTGGCACCTGCCAAACCTAGATTTGTCCGTCGGACTGCCAGATGGTGAAGCATGATTCATCACTCCAGAGAACGTGTTTTCACTGCTCCAGAGTCCAATGACTGAGAGCTTTACACCACTCCAGCCATCGCTTGCCATTACGCATGGTGATCTTCGGCTTAGGACGAACAGTTATTGTGCTGACATTGTTTCCAGAGGCAGTTTGGAACTCTGTAGTGAGTGTTGTAACTGAGGACATACGATTTTTACGCTCTACACGCATCAGCACTTGGTCCTACCACTTCACGTCCGAGCCGCTCCTTCATGTTTCCACCCTACAATAACAGCACTTACAGTTGACCCGGTCAGCTCTAGCAGGGCAGAAATGTGAGGAACTGACTTGTTGGAAAGGTGGCGTCTCATGTCGGTGCTACGTTGAAGTCACTGAGCTCTTCAGGACTGCCAGTATTTGTCTATGGAGATTGCATGACTGTGTGCTCGATTTTATACTCCTGTCAAATCAAATCAGCAACGGGTGTGGCTGAAATAGTTTCATCTACTCATTTGAAGGAGTGCCCACATACTTTTGTATATATAGTGTATTGGGTTGCATTTTGATATGGTGTAATCAGTTCTATTTCAAGTAATGCATTATTGGATGTGCATGTGTGTGTGTGTGTGTGTGTGTGTGTGTGTGTCTCTTTCTGTGTGTGTGTGTCTCTCTCTTTCTGTGTGTGTCTCTCTCTTTCTATGTGTGTCTCTCTCTTTCTATGTGTGTGTCTCTCTTTCTGTGTGTGTGTGTCTCTCTCTTTCTCTGTGTGTGTGTGTGTGTGTGTGTGTGTGTGTGTGTGTGTGTGTGTGTTTCTTTCTGTGTGTGTCTCTCTCTTTCTATATGTGTGTGTCTCTTGCTTTCTATGTGTGTGTGTGTCTCTCTTTCTGTGTGTGTGTCTCTCTCTTTCTGTGTGTGTCTCTCTCTCTTTCTATGTGTGTGTCTCTCTTTCTGTGTGTGTGTGTCTCTCTCTTTCTCTGTGTGTGTGTGTGTGTGTTTCTTTCTGTGTGTGTCTCTCTCTCTTTCTATATGTGTGTGTCTCTCGCTTTCTATGTGTGTGTGTGTCTCTCTCTTTCTGTGTGTGTGTCTCTCTCTTTCTCTGTGTGTGTGTGTGTCTCTCTCTCTTTGTGTGTGTGTGTGTGTGTGTGTGTGTGTGTGTGTGTGTGTGTGTGTGTGTTTGTCAATTAAATCAGGAGACGCACATGGAGAATGACATGAATAACATGATGAATTGTTTACAGTGAAAGCCGGGGGACTACATTATTCAACAACGATTCCAATACTACAATATGTGTGTGAAGGTGTATATCTCTCTCTCTGTGTGTGTGTGTGTGTGTGTGTGTGTGTGTGTGTGTGTGTGTGTGTGTGTGTGTGTGTGTGTGTGTGTGTGTGTGTGTGTGTGTGTGTGTGTGACCATTTATGATCTAATGTAGCTGTGTGTGACTGAAAGGATGCATGTAGAGCAACTGTCCCTTGTTGCTATGTGAACATGTTTCTAGTGAATTACATTGACCTACACATTAATAATTCACTGCCTTCCATTAACGTCACATATGGAGAGATCATGTAGCACTGATGAGTAAGGAATATGGTGTGTGAGTGTGTGTGTGCGTGTGTGTGTGTGTGTCTCCATGGACCGCATGTGTGTGTGTGTGTGTGTGTGTGTATGTGTGTGTGTGTGTGTGTGTCTGTGTGTGTGTGTCTCCATGGACCGCATGTGTGTGTGTGTGTGTGTGTGTGTGTGTGTGTGTGTGTGTGTGTGTGTGTGTGTGTGTGTGTGTGTGTGTGTGTGTGTGTGTGTGTGTGTGTGTGTGTGTGTGTGTGTGTGTGTGTGTGTGTGTGTGTGTGTGTGTGTGTGTATATGTGTGAGTGTGTGTGTGTGTGTGTGTGTGTGTGTGTGTGTGTGTGTGTGTGTGTGTGTGTGTGTGTGTGTGTGTGTGTGTGTGTGTGTGTGTGTGTGTGTGTGTGTGTGTGTGTGTGTGCACGTTCATAAATACTTGCGCGTGTGAGCTGCTGTTCAAATCATGAATGCATATTCAGTGCTCGCAGGCAGTGGAAATAGGTTGGTGTGTGTGTGTGTGTGTGTGTGTGTGTGTGTGTGTGTTTTGGAACCTGTCGGAACCACTCCCGGTCGGTGTGTGTACATCCACACTGTGAACTAGAGAGGTAAATAGATTAATAAACCATATAAAGCGTGGAGTCTCTCCCTCCATCCCCGACGCATCACAGGAAACAGTCAATGGAAACACTGCGCCGCGCCAGTCGCCCCTAACATCCCCCATGGTCACCATCCACATTGATTAGCGTTCCTTCTCATCCACCCGCTTCACGCCTGCCCGCCCGCCTTACCCAATCCACCGCAACCCCCCGAAGCCACGGCGGGAAGAAAATCACATCAGAGAGAAGGGCTGGAAAAAATGAAATAAAAAATGAAATAATGAAATAATTAACAAAACGCAACACAGCAACCAATCTCTCATCAAAGGATCAGCTGAGGGGATTCATATTGGCGCTGGATGGAAAATAAGCCACTTAGCCATACAAATCACATTCTAACATTTGCATAAGAACAAGATTAGCATATGCACTGACAGGGAAGGGAAATGTTGTTGCTTTTTCCTCTGTATTCTCTCTCCAGAAGAGCATCAGCAAAAGCTGTCGCATCGTGTGTGCCACACACACACACACACACACATACACACACACACACACACACACACGGAAACACGCCAAACACAGCACACACATCCCATGAACTGCAGAATATAATTAGTGTACAGACAGTCAAGGCCAGGTTCCACAGTGGGGGAACTAGCTATAGTAGGGTGAATATGTGTACCGGCTGTGCAGTCTCATGCAGTCTCAGTGAAGTTTACAGCTGTGATCATACAGTGGTTATGAAATGTTTGTGTTAGGTATTGTACAGTACCTGTGGTCTTTGCAGCGTGTGCGAGTGTGTGTGTTCATGTCATGCCTACCTGAGCTCAGTGCTGGGTCACCGGGGCAGGTGGCTGTATTGTTACACATGCGTGTCTCTCTCAGCGCGCCACTACACAGGGTGCCGTAGGGAGAGGACACACACGAGCGCGTCCGCACCTGCCAACCCTGACCACATGTTAACGAACACACACTCCACTGAGACCACTCCTCCGCCGCAGGGTCACCTGGAGAGAGAGAGAGAGAGCGAGAGAGAGATAGAGAAAGAGATGGGGATTATTAAAGACGGAAGAGTTGAAAGATGAAGAGGTGAGAGTGAGACAAGGAGTGGAATAAAGACGGGAGGGGAAGAGAAGAAGTGAGAAGTGTTTTTTCATGTCTATGAATCTTACTTCGATGATGTGACTTGAGAAGAGAGGGATGAATAAAGGAGCTAAAGGTATATTTGGTCGACTCCATCCCTATCACTTCCACAGTAATATTCATCATCTTTATAGGCATGGAACCTGTGGTCTTGTATTCATGAGCCTTTAGGTAATATTCATGAGGATTTAGATAGTATTCATGAGCATTAATATAATATGGTTTGTGTCCCAAATGACACCATTTGGGGGGGTTTGAAGGGGTTGCATGTCAAACGTAAGAGGCTAAATGAAAGGGACAGCAGTGAAAATGGGTACAATCTTCACTGACGAGTGCCCTTGATGGATAAGGGAGGAGAAGAGGGCGAGGAGGAGAGGGGAAGAGGGAAGCGGAGGGAGAGGGGGATAGGAGGAGAAGAGGAGAGGAGGAGGAGATGGGTAGAGGGAAGAGGAGGGAGAGGGGGAGAGGAAGGAGAGGAGGAGAGGGAAGAGGAAGGAGAGGAATAAGAAGGAGAGGAGGAGAGGAGGAGAGGTAAGAAGGAGAGGATGAGAGGAGGAGAGGAGGAGAGGGAA
>NC_088224.1:20315868-20459234 GCF_036934945.1 Oncorhynchus masou masou
TGGCAGTAATAAAGCCTCTCTTGAAAAAGCCAAACCTTGACCCAGAAAATATAAAAAAACTATCGGCCTATATCGAATCTTCCATCCCTCTCAAAATTTTAGAAAAGGCTGTTGCGCAGCAACTCACTGCCTTCCTGAAGACAAACAATGTATACGAAATGCTTCAGTCTGGTTTTAGACGCCATCATAGCACTGAGAAGGCACTTGTGAAGGTGGTAAATGACCTTTTAATGGCATCAGACCGAGGCTCTGCATCTGTCCTCGTGAGAGGAGGTGCTCTTATTCTCCATGGACTTTACAGTGTCACAGAACTGTTTGGAGTTTGTGCTACAGGATGCAAATTTCTGTTTGAAAGAGCTAGCCTTCGCTTTCCTAACTGCCTGTGTATATTGGTTCCTAAACTTCCCTGAAAAGTTGCATATTACGGGGGCTATTCAATGCTAATGCAGTACGCCACAGGATGTTTTTGTGCTGGTCAAGGTTAGTCAAGTCTGGAGTGAACCAAGGGCTATGTCTGTTCTTAGTTCTACATTTTTTGAATGGGGCATGCTTATTTAAGATAGTGTTGAAAGCACTTTTAAAGAATAACCAGACATCCTCTACTGATGGAATGGAGGTCAATATCCTTCCAGGATACCTGGGCCAGGTCGATTGGAAAGGCCTGCTCGCTGAAGTGTTTTAGGGAGCGTTTGACAGTGATGAGGGGTGGTCGTGATCGCTGAGATCTTGGTTGAAGACAGCAGAGGTGTATTTAGAGGGGTTGGCGGAGTGTGCTAAAGCAGTGAAAAAACAAACTTAGGCAGGAGGTTTCTGATGTTAACATGCATGAAACCAAGGCTTTTACGGTTACAGAAGTCAACAAATGATAGTACCTGGGAAATAGGAGTGGAACTGGGGGCTACATCACCAGAGGAACAGAGGAGGAGTAGGAGGTCACAGTTATGAGGCCTTTCTACTGACTCTGAAAAACACCAAAAGAAAGATGACCAGGATCCCTGCTCATCCGTGTGAACGTGCTTTAGGCATGCTGCAAGGAGGCATGAGCACTTCAGATGTGTCAGGGCAATAGATTGCAATGTCCGTACTGTGAGACGCCTAAGACAGCGCTACAGGGAGACAGGACGGAAAGCTGATCGTCCTTGCAGTGGCAGTCCATGTGTAACAACACCTGCACAGGATCGGTAAATCCGAACATCACAACTGCGGGGCTGGCAACAACATCTGCCCGAGGTACACCAGGAACGCACAATCCCTCCATCAGTGCTCAGACTGAGGGCTTGTAGGCCTGTTGTAAGGCAGGTCCTCACCAGACATCACCGGCAACGACGTTGCCCATGGGCACAAACCCACCAATGCTGGACCAGACAGGACTGGCCAAAAGTGCTCTTCACTGACGAGTTGCGGGTTTGTTTCACCAGGGGTGATGGTCAGATTCACGTTTATCGTGGAAGGAATGAGCGTTACACCGAGGCCTGTACTCTGGAGCGGGATCGATTTGGAGGTGGAGGGTCTATCATGGTCTGGGGTGGTGTGTCACAGCATCATCGGATGCTGTCATTGCAGGCAATCTCAATGCTGTGCATTACAGGGAATACGTCCTCCTCCCCCATGTGGTACCCTTCCTGCAGGCTCATCCTGACTTGACTCTCCATCATGACAATTCCACCAGCCATACTGCTCATTCGTGGTGTGATTTCCAGCAAGACAGAAATGTCAGTGTTCTGCCATGGCCAGCGAAGAGCCTGGATCTCAATCCCATTGAGCATGTCTGGGACCTATTGGATCGGAGGGTGAGGGCTAGGGCTATTCCCCCAGAAAAGGAAATTGCAGGTGTCTCGGTGGTAGAGTGAGGTAACATCTCACAGCAAGAACCGGAAAATCTGGTGCAGACCGAGATGCACTGCAGTACTTAATGCAGCTGGTGGCCACACCAGATACTGACTGTGACTTTGATTTTGACCCCCCCCCCCCTTTGTCCTCCAGGGACACATTATTCAATTTATGTTCGTCACATGTCTGTGGAACTTGTTCAGTTTATGTCTCAGTTATTATCTTCATACAAATATTTACACATGTCAAGTTTGCTGAAATAAATTTAACAAAATGTGGAGTCAATGGGTCTGAAGGAAATAAATGTGTGTTTATTGCCAATTTTAACTGCACACTTGTTGTTTGTGTACATTGATTTTATGTCCTATGTTTTTTCCCCAACAGCGTGTTCCACCAATTTGTATAGCAGACCCTCATGCCAAATTGAGTCAAAAGCTTTTTTTCAACTAAGCATGAGAAGACTGCTTTTGTTTTGGTTTGTTTTTGTCAATAAGGGTGTGCAGGGTGTATACATGTATTTTGTTAAGAAGACAATTTGACATTTGCTCGAGACATTGTTTTCACTGAGGAAATGTTGGAGTCTGCTGTTGATGATATTGCAGAGGATTTTTCTGAGATTGTGGTTGACCCAGATTCCACTAATTATCATGCTCAAATTTGTCTTCACTTACTGTATGTGGATTGGGGTGACCAGACCTTACTTCCAAATATTGGGGAAGATATACCAGAGCTGAGGATAATGTTGAATAGTTTAAGAATAACCCATTTGAATTTGTGATATGTATGTTTTATCATTTTGTTTAGTATACCATCAACACAACAAACCTTTTATGGTTGGAGAGTTTGTATTTTGTCCTGTAGCTCATTCAAGGTAATTGGAGAATCCAGTGGGTTCTGGTAGTCTTTGATAGCTAATTCTAAATTTAGTAAATTATCATGTATATGTTTTTGTTCTTGGTCCTTTGTTATGTGGCCCAAAATAGTTGGAAAAGTGGTTTGTGTCACACCTTGATCTGTTTCGCCTGTCTTGTGATTGTCTCCACCCCCTCCAGGTGTCCCTTATTTCCCTGGTGTATATATATTCTCTGTGCCAGTTCGTCTTGTATGCCTTTCATGTCAACCAGCGTTTTTCCGGTACTCCTGCTTCTATTCTCTTTCGCTAGACCTCACGGTTTTTGACCCTTGCCTGTTTTCTGGACTCCGTATCCGCCTACCTGACCATTCTGCCTGCCATGACCTCGAGCTTGTCTGCCACTCTGTTCCTCCTGGACTCTGAACCTAACACTTTTGGATTGTTTAATACATATCAAGACTCAAACCATCTGCCTCCCGTGTCTGCATCTGGATCTCACCTTATAGTTTATCCATACATCTCCATTTTGGATAGAAAGCTCTTTGTGTTCTTGTTTGTTTAGTGTGTAGCAATTTACCAGAATCAATTTGATTGTATGGGTTCTTTAATCACATTGAGCTGTTTTCTGAGATGATATTCCTTACTTGTTACTTAGTGTATTTCTGTAATGTTTTAGTGTTTCTGTAATGGCTGTTGGTGGAAGAAGGTGAGGACCAAGGTACAGCGTCGTACGGGTTCATCTTTTATTAGTTGAACTGAACACTAAATAGCAACACAATAAAGAGAACAACCGAAACAGTTCTGTCTGGTGCAGACACAAAAACAGAAAGCAACTACCCACAACAACCCAGTGGGAAAACGCTACCTAAGTATGGCTCTCCAGCAGAGACAACGATAGACAGCTGCCTCTGAATGAGAACCACACCGGGCCAAACCCATGAGAATAAATGCCTCTCTATGTCCAGGGCGTGACAGTACCCCCCGACTCTAACGTGGAGGGTCCGGGTGGGCCTTCTTTACGGCGGCGGCTCTGGTGCGGGACATGGACCCCGCGCCGGACAGGCGGCGACTCTGGCAGCGCCGGACAAGCGGGTGACTCTGGCAGCGCCGGACAGGCGGGAGACTCTGGCAGCGCCGGACAGGCGGCGACTCTGGCAGCGCCGGACAGGCGGCGACTCTGGCAGCGCCGGACAAGCGGGAGACTCTGGCAGCGCCGGACAGGCGGGAGACTCTGGCAGCGCCGGACAGGCGGCGACTCTGGCAGCGCCGGACAGGCGGCGACTCTGGCAGCGCCGGACAAGCGGGAGACTCTGGCAGCGCCGGACAGGCGGGAGACTCTGGCAGCGCCGGACAGGCGGGAGACTCTGGCAGCGCCGGACAGGCGGGACACACAGGAGACCTGGTTCTGGGAACAGGCACAGGACTCACCAGGCTGGGTAGACATGCAGGCGGCTTCTTCCTTGGCCCGAGGCACCGGATACACAGGGCCGTGGAGGCGCACTGGCGGTCTCGACCGTATAGCTGGCCCCACCCATTCTGGCTGGATGCCAGCTTCCACCCGGCAAATGCGGGGCGCTGGCACCGAGCACACCGGCACATGCTCCCCCGAGACACAGTGCGCATCACCCCATAGCACGGGGCCTGCTCGGTCACATGCTCACCCCAGTAAGCACTGGGAGTGGGCTCAGGTCTCCAACCTGACTCTGCTACACTCCCCGTGTGCCCCCCATATATTTTGGGGAGTGGCTGCCTCTCGGGCTTCTTCGCCAGCCGTGTTCCCATGTAAGGCTGTTTCCCTAGACATCTGCCTCTGGTTGAGAACCACACCCGGCCAAACCACAAAGAAATCCAAAACTTAGAAAATGAACATAGAATGCCCACCCTAGTCACACCCTGGCCTAACCAAAATAGAAGATAAAAGCCTCTCTATGGCCAGGGTGTGACAGTTTCACCATAGTGAAAGCATGAGCTAAGTTTTTGTGGGTCACCTTTTTGGATAGATTTCTTTTACATTTTCTTAGGATTTACGCTTGAATAAAATTGTATATGTTAGTAGAAAGGTCAAATATACTGTTCAGGCTTCCCACTGGCTAATTTACAATGCAAGAAAACCTCTCTCTCTCTCTCTCTCTCTCTCTCTCTCTCTCTCTCTCTCTCTCTCTCTCTCTCTCTCTCTCTCTCCCTCTCTCTCTCTCTCTCTCTCTCCCTCTCTCTCTCTCTCTCTCTCTCTCTCTCTCCCCTCTCGCTCTCTCTCTCTCTCTCCCTCTCTCTCTCTCTCTCTCTCTCTCTCTCTCTCTCCTCTCTCGCCTCTCTCTCTCTCTCTCTCTCTCTCTCTCCCTCTCTCGCTCTCTCTCTCTCTCTCTCTCTCTCTCTCTCTCTCTCTCTCTCTCTCTCGCTCTCTCTCTCTCCCTCCCTCTCTCTCCTTCTATTTCTCTTTAACGTGTTATCCCCTGGGTTGTAATTAGCACATCTTTTCTCCCAATAAATACATTAATCAATCAAACCTCCTACAATGTTGCGTGCCTCCTATTCACAGTCTTGTTAATAAGCACGGTTGAGCTGAGAGATATGCAGGTATGGTGGAGCTCTAGTGTGTCATTCTCCACTTTCATCTTTCTTTCAGACAGAGGGTCAGTGGAGCAGGACAGAGGACACACACACACACACACACACACAAACACTGAGTGGTGTCGGCACTTCCTTTATCTTCCCTTCATCTGTGTGTTTTTCCTTTCTGTCTAGCTGTCTAACCTTTCATCCCTCTCTCTTTCCCTCTCTTTCTCCCCGGCCATACCCCTATTTCACCATATTTCTACATATCTTTCTCTACAAGTGCTATAGTAGGTAACAATGCCATCTTCCTCCTTCATTACCAACAGTATTAAAAGTGATTCACTCAGAGACAGGAGGATTTACATCTACACAGGCACAATACAGGTCTGATCAATATCCATGCTGACCTGTACAACACCTTCTATTGTATTTAGTGTTCTGCAGTATACTGTAGGTCTCAATGGACAACAACTCTCTCTCTCTCGTTCTACTGTACCTCTCTCACTCTCCCCTTTCTTGCTCTCTCTCGATCTCCCTCTTCTTTCTTTCTCTCTTCCGTTCTCTTCCTCTCTCACTATCCTTCTTCTCTATCTCTCTCTCACACACACACACTCCCTGCTGCTTTTGTGAGTATACATACAGTACATTTCTTCTCTCTCTCTCTCTCTCTCTCTCACTATCCCTCTTCTCTCTCTCTCTCTCTCTCACACACACACTACCTGCTGCTTTTGTGAGTATACATACAGTACATTTCTTCTTCCACTCAAGACATTCCTTCACAGTATTTGAAACTTAAAGGAAATACATCAATATCCAGATCGGCATGTTGGTGCTCCCCCTCACCCCCTTACTTATTTCAAATCTTCCAGCAGATATAGTGCAGAAGTGTCTAAGCATTAGAATAAACAAAGTCCGCTTATGTTAGCCTATCCCTCTAGCCACCACTCACAATGCCAAGAGCACCAGGACACTGGCAATATACGCATGTGAACCCCCCCCCCCCCCCCCCTTTCTGGTTGTTGTGCCAGACGGCTGACAATATGTAATGTTTTCCATGATCTTTCCAACCAGTCCTCTCCAATTATGGCTTCTGCAAGTGTGTACAGTATAAGATGTGTGCATTTATGTGTGTGTGTAACATCAAAGTGCGTGTGTGTATGTGGGTGTGTGTGTACGGGTGTACAAGCATGTGTGTGTGTGTATATTGGTACTCAGACAGCTATTTCGCCAGGCATAAAATCTGCGCTTATAGCTGCCTCACCCTGTCCATTTACTCTGTAGAGTCCATCTGCAAGAGAGGAGACGGATAGACTGTCAGCCATAATGCACTGTTTGATAACACACTGGACACACAAGGGCTACTCTACGCTCCACCACCTTGTCTTTCACTCAATACCTCTCTCTCTCTCTCTCTCTCTCACACCCACACACACACACACTTGTAAATGCGTACACACACCCCTACACACACACACACACATACAGACACACGCGAGCAAATACATACACACAGACACTGATTTTACACACGCACATGAATACACACATCTCATACACTGAGTGCACAAAACATTAGGAACACCTTAGTAATATTGAGTTGGGTGGTGTCCTTTGGGTGGTGGATCATTCTTGATACACACAGGAAACTGTTGAGCTTGAAAAACCCAGCAGCGTTGCAGTTCTTGACACAAATCGGTGCGCCTGGCACCTACTGCAATACCTTGTTCAAAGGCACTTACATATTTTGTCTTGCACATTCACCCTCTGAATGACACACACACAATCCATGACTGAATTGTCTCAAGGCTTAAAAATCCTTCCTCAATAACATTTTACTGCAGTGGGCTAATTCAGTCCACACATGGTTATAGGCTTAAAAAAAGAAGACACCTGTACCATGTCAGATATAGAGTTGAAATGTATTACATGTTGAGTTTGCATCACAATATTACACTTGATATACATCACAGAAGACTGAAATATAACAATATCTGTCAATATCAATATCAATATTTCTAACAATATTGTACACTCAGTGTGCAGTACACACATACAGTATATGCCACAATTGGAAAGGATTGTTTGGGACACACCGTTGCACCACATTATCTGTCCT
The DNA here is from genome assembly GCF_036934945.1 of Oncorhynchus masou masou. Lineage (NCBI taxonomy): Eukaryota > Metazoa > Chordata > Actinopteri > Salmoniformes > Salmonidae > Oncorhynchus > Oncorhynchus masou. The sequence continues at coordinate 20,323,221 of NC_088224.1, forward strand.
TCACTGCCGGTCCGCAATGAAGAGTAAAACTGAATCACGTCTTACAGGCTGAGCTAAATGAGGTAAACCTGGTCGAGATAAACTCAAGGTTGTGCACATTTTGGTCGAGATAAATTCAAGGTTGTGCACATTTTGGTCTAGATAAACTCAAGGTTGTGCACATTTTGGTCTAGATAAACTCAAGGTTGTGCACATTTTGGTCTAGATAAACTCAAGGTTGTGCACATTTTGGTCTAGATAAACTCAAGGTTGTGCACATTTTGGTCTAGATAAACTCAAGGTTGTGCACATTTTGGTCTAGAAAACTCAAGGTTGTGCACATTTTGGTCTAGATAAACTCAAGGTTGTGCACATTTTGGTCTAGAAAACTCAAGGTTGTGCACATTTTGGTCGAGATAAATTCAAGGTTGTGCACAGAAAGCTGGCTTTATAAACTGCATTTCACAGACACACACACACACACACACACACACACACACACACACACACACACACACACACACACACACACACACACACACACACACACACACACACACACACACGCACTCCCACACTCACGGCCAGAGGGAATTATCTAGGTGTAGAGCAGTGTACTTGAATCACATTAATGGGCTAATGAACAATGTTTACAGTAAGCACACAGGACTGACATAAAAGGTTCTAATGAACAGTGTTTACAGTAAGCACACAGGACTGACATAAAAGGTTCTAATGAACAATGTGTACAGTAAGCACACAGGACTGGCATAAAAGGTTCTAATGAACAGTGTTTACAGTAAGCACACAGGACTGACATAAAATGGTTCTAATGAACAATGTTTACAGTAAGCACACAGGACTGGCATAAAAGGTTCTAATGAACTGTGTTTACAGTGAGCACACAGGACTGACATAAAAGGTTCTAATGAACAGTGTTTACAGTAAGCACACAGGACTGACATAAAAGGTTCTAATGAACAATGTTTACAGTAAGCACACAGGACTGGCATAAAAGGTTCTAATGAACAGTGTTTACAGTAAGCACACAGGACTGACATAAATGGTTCTAATGAACAGTGTTTACAGTAAGCACACAGGACTGACATAAAAGGTTCTAATGAACTGTGTTTACAGTAAGCACACAGGACTGACATAAAAGGTTCCAATGAACAATGTTTACAGTAAGCACACAGGACTGACATAAAAGAATCTAATGAACAGTGTTTACAGTAAGCACACAGGACTAACATAAAAGGTTCTAATGAACAATGTTTACAGTAAGCACACAGGATTGACATAAAAGGATGTTTACAGTAAGCACACAAGACTGACATAAAAGGTTCCAATGAACAGTGTTTACAGTAAGCACACAGGACTGACATAAATGGTTCTAATGAACAATGTTTACAGTACGCACACAAGACTGACATGAAAGGTTCCAATGAACAATGTTTACAGTAAGCACACAGGACTCATAAAAGGTTGAACAATGTTTACAGTAAGCACACAGGACTGACATAAAAGGTTCTAATGAACAATGTTTACAGTAAGCACACAGGACTGACATAAAAGGTTCTAATGAACAATGTTTACAGTAAGCACACAGGACTGACATAAATAATGATCTAATGAACAATGTTTACAGTAAGCACACAGGACTAACATAAAAGGTTCTAATGAACAGTGTTTACAGTTACAGTAAGCACATAGGACTGACATAAAAGGTTCTAATGAACAATGTTTACAGTAAGCACACAGGACTGACATAAAAGGTTCTAATGAACAATGTTTACAGTAAGCACACAGGACTGACATAAAATGTTCTAATGAATTACAGTGTTCAACACAGCACACAGGACTGACATAAAAGGTTCTAATGAACAATGTTTACACATACGCACATAGGACTGACATAAATTGATCTAATGAACAATGTTTACAGTAAGCACACAGGACTAACATAAAATGTTCTAATGAACAATGCTTACAGTAAGCACATAGGACTGACATAAAAGGTTCTAATGAACAATGTTTACAGTAAGCACACAGGACTGACATAAAAGGTTCTAATGAACAATGTTTACAGTAAGCACACAGGACTGACATAAAATGTTCTAATGAACAATGTTTACAGTAAGCACACAGGACTGACATGTAAGGTTCCAATGAACAATAATTACAGTAAGCACACAGGACTGACGTAAAAGGTTCTAATGAACAATCTTTACAGTAAGCACACAGGACTGACATAAAAGGTTCTAATGAACAATGTTTACAGTACGCACATAGGACTGACATAAATTGATCTAATGAACAATGTTTACAGTAAGCACACAGGACTAACATAAAATGTTCTAATGAACAATGCTTACAGTAAGCACATAGGACTGACATAAAAGGTTCTAATGAACAATGTTTACAGTAAGCACACAGGACTGACATAAAAGGTTCTAATGAACAATGTTTACAGTAAGCACACAGGACTGACATAAAATGTTCTAATGAACAATGTTTACAGTAAGCACACAGGACTGACATGTAAGGTTCCAATGAACAATAATTACAGTAAGCACACAGGACTGACGTAAAAGGTTCTAATGAACAATCTTTACAGTAAGCACACAGGACTGACATAAAAGGTTCTAATGAACAATGTTTACAGTAAGCACACAGGATTGACATAAAAGGTTCTAATGAACAATGTTTACAGTAAGCACACAGGACTGACATAAAAGGTTCTAATGAACAATGTTTACAGTAAGCACACAGGACTGACATAAAAGGTTCTAATGAACAGTGTTTACAGTAAGCACACAGGACTGACATAAAAGGTTCGAATGAACAATGTTTACAGTAAGCACACAGGACTGGCATAAAAGGTTCTAATGAACAGTGCTTACAGTAAGCACACAGGACTGACATAAAAGGTTCTAATGAACTGTGTTTACAGTAAGCACACAGGACTAACATAAAATGTTCTAATGAACAATGCTTACAGTAAGCACATAGGACTGACATAAAAGGTTCTAATGAACAATGTTTACAGTAAGCACACAGGACTGACATAAAAGGTTCTAATGAACAATGTTTACAGTAAGCACACAGGACTGACATAAAATGTTCTAATGAACAATGTTTACAGTAAGCACACAGGACTGACATGTAAGGTTCCAATGAACAATAATTACAGTAAGCACACAGGACTGACGTAAAAGTTTCTAATGAACAATCTTTACAGTAAGCACACAGGACTGACATAAAAGGTTCTAATGAACAATGTTTACAGTAAGCACACAGGACTGACATAAAAGAATCTAATGAACAGTGTTTACAGTAAGCACACAGGACTAACATAAAATGTTCTAATGAACAATGTTTACAGTACGCACACAAGACTGACATAAAAGGTTCTAATGAACAGTGTTTACAGTAAGCACACAGGACTGACATAAAAGGTTCCAATGAACAATGTTTACAGTAAGCACACAGGACTGACATAAAAGGTTCTAATGAACAGTGTTTACAGTAAGCACACAGGACTGACATAAAAGGTTCTAATGAACTGTGTTTACAGTAAGCACACAGGACTGACATAAAATGTTCTAATGAACAGTGTTTACAGTAAGCACACAGGACTGACATAAAAGGTTCTAATGAACTGTGTTTACAGTAAGCACACATGACTGACATAAAATGTTCTAATGAACAGTGTTTACAGTAAGCACACAGGACTGACATGTAAGGTTCCAATGAACAATAATTACAGTAAGCACACAGGACTGACGTAAAAGGTTCTAATGAACAATCTTTACAGTAAGCACACAGGACTGACATAAAAGGTTCTAATGAACAATCTTTACAGTAAGCACACAGGATTGACATAAAAGGTTCTAATGAACAATGTTTACAGTAAGCACACAGGACTGACATAAAAGGTTCTAATGAACAATGTTTACTGTAAGCACACAGGACTGACATAAAAGGTTCTAATGAACAATGTTTACAGTACGCACATAGGACTGACATAAATTGATCTAATGAACAGTGTTTACAGTAAGCACACAGGAATAACATAAAAGGTTCTAATGAACAATGTTTACAGTAAGCACACAGGATTGACATAAAAGGTTCTAATGAACAATGTTTACAGTAAGCACACAGGACTGACATAAAAGGTTCTAATGAACAATGTTTACAGTAAGCACACAGGACTGACATAAAAGGTTCTAATGAACAGTGTTTACAGTAAGCACACAGGACTGACATAAAAGGTTCGAATGAACAATGTTTACAGTAAGCACACAGGACTGACATAAAAGGTTCCAATGAACAGTGTTTACAGTAAGCACACAGGACTGACATAAAAGGTTCCAATGAACAATGTTTACAGTAAGCACACAGGACTGACATAAAAGGTTCCAATGAACAGTGTTTACAGTAAGCACACAGGACTGACATAAAAGGTTCCAATGAACAGTGTTTACAGTAAGCACATACGACTGACATAAAATAATCTAATGAACAGTGTTTACAGTAAGCACACAGGACTGACATAAAATGTTCTAATGAACAATGTTTACAGTAAGCACATATGACTGACATAAAATGTTCTAATGAACAGTGTTTACAGTAAGCACACAGGACTGACATGTAAGGTTCCAATGAACAATAATTACAGTAAGCACACAGGACTGACGTAAAAGGTTCTAATGAACAATCTTTACAGTAAGCACACAGGACTGACATAAAAGGTTCTAATGAACAATCTTTACAGTAAGCACACAGGATTGACATAAAAGGTTCTAATGAACAATGTTTACAGTAAGCACACAGGACTGACATAAAAGGTTCTAATGAACAATGTTTACTGTAAGCACACAGGACTGACATAAAAGGTTCTAATGAACAACGTTTACAGTACGCACATAGGACTGACATAAATTGATCTAATGAACAGTGTTTACAGTAAGCACACAGGACTAACATAAAATGTTCTAATGAACAATGTTTACAGTAAGCACACAGGACTGACATAAAAGGTTCTAATGAACAATGTTTACAGTAAGCACACAGGACTGACATAAAAGGTTCTAATGAACAATGTTTACAGTAAGCACACAGGACTGACATAAAAGGTTCTAATGAACAATGTTTACAGTACGCACATAGGACTGACATAAATTGATCTAATGAACAGTGTTTACAGTAAGCACACAGGACTAACATAAAATGTTCTAATGAACAATGCTTACAGTAAGCACATAGGACTGACATAAAAGGTTCTAATGAACAATGTTTACAGTAAGCACACATGACTGACATAAAAGGTTCTAATGAACAATGTTTACAGTAAGCACACAGGACTGACATAAAATGTTCTAATGAACAATGTTTACAGTAAGCACACAGGACTGACATGTAAGGTTCCAATGAACAATAATTACAGTAAGCACACAGGACTGACGTAAAAGGTTCTAATGAACAATCTTTACAGTAAGCACACAGGACTGACATAAAAGGTTCTAATGAACAATGTTTACAGTAAGCACACAGGATTGACATAAAAGGTTCTAATGAACAATGTTTACAGTAAGCACACAGGACTGACATAAAAGGTTCTAATGAACAATGTTTACAGTAAGCACACAGGACTGACATAAAAGAATCTAATGAACAGTGTTTACAGTAAGCACACAGGACTGACATGAAAGGTTCCAATGAACAATGTTTACAGTAAGCACACAGGACTGGCATGAAAGGTTCTAATGAACAGTGTTTACAGTAAGCACACAGGACTGACATAAAAGGTTCTAATGAACTGTGTTTACAGTAAGCACACAGGACTGACATAAAATGTTCTAATAAACAGTGTTTACAGTAAGCACACAGGACTGACATAAAAGGTTCTAATGAACTGTGTTTACAGTAAGCCCACAGGACTGACATAAAATGTTCTAATGAACAGTGTTTACAGTAAGCACACAGGACTGACATGTAAGGTTCCAATGAACAATAATTACAGTAAGCACACAGGACTGACGTAAAAGGTTCTAATGAACAATCTTTACAGTAAGCACACAGGACTGACATAAAAGGTTCTAATGAACAGTGTTTACAGTAAGCACACAGGACTGACATAAATGGTTCTAATGAACAATGTTTACAGTACGCACACAAGACTGACATGAAAGGTTCTAATGAACAATGTTTACAGTAAGCACACAGGACTGACATAAAAGGTTCTAATGAACAATGTTTACAGTACGCACATAGGACTGACATAAATTGATCTAATGAACAGTGTTTACAGTAAGCACACAGGACTAACATAAAATGTTCTAATGAACAATGCTTACAGTAAGCACATAGGACTGACATAAAAGGTTCTAATGAACAATGTTTACAGTAAGCACACAGGACTGACATAAAAGGTTCTAATGAACAATGTTTACAGTAAGCACACAGGACTGACATAAAATGTTCTAATGAACAATGTTTACAGTAAGCACACAGGACTGACATAAAATGTTCTAATGAACAATGTTTACAGTAAGCACATAGGACTGACATAAAAGGTTCTAATGAACAATGTTTACAGTAAGCACATAGGAATTGACATAACAGGTTCTAATGAACAATGTTTACAGTAAGCACACAGGACTGACATAAAAGGTTCTAATGAACAATGTTTACAGTAAGCACACAGGACTGACATAAAAGGTTCTAATGAACAATGTTTACAGTAAGCACACAGGACTGACATAAAAGGTTCTAATGAACAATGTTTACAGTAAGCACACAGGACTGACATAAAATGTTCTAATGAACAATGTTTACAGTAAGCACATAGGACTGACATAAAAGGTTCTATTGAACAATGTTTACAGTAAGCACATAGGAATTGACATAACAGGTTCTAATGAACAATGTTTACAGTAAGCACACAGGACTGACATAAAAGGTTCTAATGAACAATGTTTACAGTAAGCACACAGGACTGACATAAAAGCACATCTAAAAAAGGGCTCTCTACCACAGGGACATTTGCTCTCCTTATTAGAGATGTGTAATTGGAGTGTGTGTGTGTGCGTGTGTGTGCGTGTGTGTGCGTGTGTGTGCGTGTGTGTGTGTGTGTGTGTGTGTGTGTGTGTGTGTGTGTGTGTGTGTGTGTGTGTGTGTGTGTGTGTGTGCATGGGTGTGTGTGTGTGTGTGTGAGTGTGTGTGTGTGTGTGTGTGTGTGTGTGTGTGTGTGTGTGTGTGTGTGTGTGTGTGTGTGTGTGTGTGTGTGTGTGTGTGTGTGTGTGTGTGTGTGTGTGTGTGTGTGTGTGTGTGTGTGTGTGTGTGTGTGTGTGTGTGTGTGTGTGCATGTGATTGTGTATGTGTGTCAGATTTGGAGGGAGGGTAGGGTGAATACAAACACAATCCCTGGTTTCCTCTAAATCGCCCAGTCACCTTAGTTCCCTTTCCATTTCACCTTAGCTCTGAATCAGCTGCCATTTAACTCATTGTTTTCATCTTGCCCAATCTTCCAATATCACACCCCTCCCTCTCTTCTCTCTCCCTCCTATCTCTGTTGAAGACACACAGAGAGTAGCTGATCCTGGAAGGCCCCATTCCGTGGATCACTCCTCGCCTGCAGCAGCAATCTGAGGACAATCAATGCAGCACAATAACACCATCAGACAGAAAACAAGAGGTCATCAACAGGCCTATCCACCACAGATACAACAACACACTCATACACAACATATTATGTACCCAGGGCAATACTATTTTATTTTGCAGCTTTAGATAAAAGTCTGAGAAATGCAGTACCTAGTCCAACATAAGAACTCATCATTGTGGATCACTATTCTAATCCAGGCGCATTCCGCTTTGAAAACCTAATGCCAATTCAATAGGTTTCAGTGGAAATGGCAGATCAGTAGATATAGAACAGTATCCTGGCTGAGTCGACTCACGTAGTATCGATTCATCGTGCCGACAACATCAAAATAGTCTTTCCAGACTCTGAAGTCAGGAGGACTTCAAGTTAGGTGTGAGCCAGACTAATGGAACAGTGGATAACATTTTGAAATTGAGTAAAATTAGGAGGATCAAACTGAAATTGTCCAATAGGTAACTCTCATTCTGCGTTTCCAATTCAAAACATTTTTCCACAGCCCACATGAATGTGACCATGACAAGTCAAAAGGAGAGTCACAGTCAAGGATGTCTCATCAAAGTCCAGATCAACATCTCTCAAAGTGGTGTTCAATCAATTTAAGACCACAACAGTGCTAATTGATCCTTGAGCAGAGCATTCGATCACAGATCCAGTTATCTGCTACCATCCCTCCATTGTAATCGTCTCCTTCTCTTTATCTATCTTATGAATCTCTTTCTCTTTCTTGCTCTCTCTCTCTCTCTCTCTCTCTCTCTCTCTTTATTGCTCTCTCTCTCTCTGCTTCTCTCTCTTTCTTGCTCTCTCTCTGTTTCTCTCTCTCTTTCTCTCCCACACGCTTGCTGTCTTTGTAATTCCTATATTTTGTCATTTCATCCTCTGCGTGTGTGATATTTTCATCAGCATCTGTAGGTGGGGTAAAATTACAAAAAGAAGAATGACAAGAAAACGCACAGACACATACACACACACAGACACTTGGCGGGTGAATGGAGAGGCTGTTGCCATAGTAACTCTGTCGCGATAAAGCTGGCAGTGAGACATGGGTAATCACACCTTTCAGATGACAGAGAGGGAGGGAAGGGATGGAGGCATGGAGAGGTTATAAATCACACCTTTCACACTGTCCCTATACCTGCCTCTCTAACGGCCAGGTGAGAACGGCTCCCAGTCTGTATTTGTGTGTGTGTGTGTGTGCGTGTGTGTGTTCGTGTATCTACTATATCTGCGTGTGCATGCGTGCATATATATAAATCCATCTTTGAAGTCAGCTGTGAAAGTTGTGTGTGTATACCTCTAGTCACACCATTGTGTAATCTATGACTCCATTGGACAATTTACCACATGGGGTACTCTTACACACACACACACACACACACACACACACACACACACACACACACACACACACACACACACACACACACACACACACACACACACACACACACACACACACACAGAGAGAGAGAGAGAGAGAGAGAGAGACATACACAGGCACAAATACAGACACACACATACACAGACACACACACGCATGAATGACAGCCCATAGTGGTTACCCAGTTGCATATGCATAGACATTCCTTTACTGGAAAGCCAGCTGAACTCTCAGAACAATGTAGGAAGTGGCTTTGCTACTGCTAACCACAATAGATGGTGAGAAAGAGGATGATACTCTCAATAAAAGAAGAAGCAATCTCTCTCTCCCTTTTTCTCTCTCTCTCTCATCTCTCCTTTCTCTACCTCCTCTTTCTATCTCTCTCTCATCTCTCCTTTCTCTACCTCCTCTTTCTATCTCTCTCTCATCTCTCCTTTCTCTACCTCCTCTTTCTATCTCTCTCTCCCAACTCTCCTTTCTCTTCCTCCTCTCTTTCTCTCCTTCTCATGCACATACAGTGTTGTGTTTGGCTTAGCAGCAGACAGGTATCAGAAGGATCTAGAACAGGAGGACAGTCAGATGTGCTCCCTGCTGCTTTCTCCTGGTGACATGAAGGGATGAACCATGTGAGGAAGGATGATAAGAAAGGAGGAGAAAGAGGAGAATTAAACAGATGAAGAATCAGTAAGTCAAGAGCTCAACTCTATAGCCAAGTAATGTCCATTCTAGTGATGTGTTGACTGGAGGTTCCAAGCACAAATAAGGTTTAGTGTGGTTATCTTGCTACTTGTAAGGATAAGCGTATTCTATGATGCTCTATTCCATCCTATTGCAGGCTATCATATCCCGTTCCACTACATTCCATTTTATTCTCTCTAAGAATCCACAGTATCGTAGAATTGAAATGTTTACATTTTAGTCATTTAGTAGACACTCTTATCAAGAGTAACTTCCAGTGGTGAGTGCATACATTTTCTCCTACTGGTCCCTGAACCCACAACAAATCAAATAAAATCAAATCAAATCAAATGTATTTGTCACATACACATGGTTAACAGATGTTAATGCGAGTGTAGCGAAATGCTTGTGCTTCTAGTTCCAACAATGCAGTAGTAACCAACAAGTAATCTAACTAACAATTCCTAAACTACTGTATTATACACAGTGTAAGGGGATAAAGAATATGTACATAAAGATATATGAATGAGTGATGGTACAGAGCAGCATAGGCAAGATACACTAGATGGTATCGAGTACAGTATATACATATGAGATGAGTATGTAAACAAAGTGGCATAGTTTAAGTGGCTAGTGATACATGTATTATATAAGGATGCAGTCGATGATATAGAGTACAGTATATACGTATGCATATGAGATGAATAATGTAGGGTAAGTAACATTATTTAAGGTAGCATTGTTTAAAGTGGCTAGTGATATATTTACATCATTTCCAATCAATTCCCATTATTAAAGTGGCTGGAGTTGAGTCAGTGTCAGTGAGTTGGCAGCAGCCACTCAATGTTAGTGGTGGCTGTTTAACAGTCTGATGGCCTTGAGATAGAAGCTGTTTTTCAGTCTCTCTGTCCCTGCTTTGATGCACCTGTACTGACCTCGCCTTCTGGATGATAGCGGGGTGAACAGGCAGTGGCTCGGGTGGTTGATGTCCTTGATGATCTTTATGGCCTTCCTGTAACATCGGGTGGTGTAGGTGACCTGGAGGGCAGGTAGTTTGCCCCCGGTGATGCGTTGTGCAGACCTCACTACCCTCTGGAGAGCCTTACGGTTGAGGGCGGAGCAGTTGCCGTACCAGGCGGTGATACAGACCGCCAGGATGCTCTCGATTGTGCATCTGTAGAAGTTTGTGAGTGCTTTTGGTGACAAGATGAATTTCTTCAGCCTCCTGAGGTTGAAGAGGTGCTGCTGCGCCTTCTTCACGATACTGTCTGTGTGAGTGGACCAATTCAGTTTGTCTGTGATGTGTATGCCAAGGAACTTAACCTCTTACATCTATGGGGGCGCTATTTCATTTTTGGATGAAAAACGTTCCCGTTTTAAACAAGATATTTTGTCACAAAAAGATGCTCGACTATGCATATAATTGATAGCATTCGAAAGAAAACACTCTGACGTCTCCAGAAATACCAAGATATTCTCTGTGCGTGCCCTAGAACGTGAGCTTCAGGCAAAACCAAGATGAGATGGCATCCAGGAAATGACAAGGATTTTTGAGGCTCTGTTTTCCATTGTCTCCTTATATGGCTGTGAATGCGAGAGGAATGAGCCTGCCCTTTCTGTCGTTTCCCCAAGGTGTCTGCAGCATTGTGACGTATTTGTAGGCAGATCATTGGAAGATTGACCATAAGAGACCACATTTACCAGGTGTCCGCCCGGTGTCCTGCGCCGAAATTGGTGCGCAAAAGTCACCTGCCAGTATTTTTCCATGGGATACAGAGAGGAAAGCAAGCTTCCACGAACTGCATATCAATGAAGAGATATGTGAAAAAACACCTTGAGGATTGATTCCAAACAACGTTTGCCATGTTTCGGTTGATATTATGTAGTTAATCCGGAAAAAGTTTTACGTTGTAGGTGACTGAATTTTCGGTTCGTTTCGGTAGCCAGACGCAATGTAGAAAACGGAACGATTTCTCCTACACACAGACGCTTTCAGGAAAAACTGCGCATTTGGTATGTAACTGAGAGTCTCCTCATTGAAAACATCAGAAGCTCTTCAAAGGTAAATGATTTTATTTATTTGGTTATCTGGTTTTTGTGAAAATGTTGCGTGCTAAATGCTACTCAAAATGCTATGCTAGCTTTGCATACTCTTACACAAATTAGTCCATTTCTATGGTTCAAAAGCATATTTTGAAAATCTGAGATGACAGTGTTGTTAAGAAAAGGCTAAGCTTGAGAGCAGACGCATTATTTTCATTTTATTTGCAATTTTCAGAAATCGTTAACGTTGCGTTATGCTAATGAGCCTGAGGCTTTAGTCACAAACCCGGATCCGGGATGGGGAGTTTCAAGAAGTTAAAACTTGCTACTCTCTCCACTACTGTTCCATCGATGTGGATAGGGGGGTGTTCCCTCTGCTGTTTCCTGAAGTCCACAATCATCTCCTTAGTTTTGTTGACGTTGAGTGTGAGGTTATTTTCCTGACACCACACTCCGAGGGCCCTCACCTCCTCCCTGTAGACCGTCTCGTCGTTGTTGGTAATCAAGCCTACCACTGTTGTGTCGTCCGCAAACTTGATGATTGAGTTGGAGGCGTGCGTGGCCACGCAGTCGTGGGTGAACAGGGAGTACAGGAGAGGGCTCAGAACGCACCCTTGTGGGGCCCCAGTGTTGAGGATCAGCGGGGAGGAGATGTTGTTACCTACCCTCACCACCTGGGGTGGCCCGTCAGGAAGTCCAGTACCCAGTTGCACAGGGCGGGGTCGAGACCCAGGGTCTCGAGCTTGATGACAAGCTTGGAGGGTACTATGGTGTTGAATGCCGAGCTGTAGTCGATGAACAGCATTCTCACATAGGTATTCCTCTTGTCCAGATGGGTTAGGTCAGTGTGCAGTGTGGTTGAGATTGCATCGTCTGTGGACCTATTTGGGCGGTAAGCAAATTGGAGTGGGTCTAGGGTGTCAGGTAGGGTGGAGGTGATATGGTCCTTGACTAGTCTCTCAAAGCACTTCATGATGACGGAAGTGAGTGCTACGGGGCGGTAGTCGTTTAGCTCAGTTACCTTAGCTTTCTTGGGAACAGGAACAATGGTGGCCCTCTTGAAGCATGTGGGAACAGCAGACTGGTATAGGGATTGATTGAATATGTCCGTAAACACACCAGCCAGCTGGTCTGCGCATGCTCTGAGGCGCGGCTGGGGATGCCGTCTGGGCCTGCAGCCTTGCGAGGGTTAACACGTTTAAATGTTTTACTCACCTCGGCTGCAGTGAAGGAGAGACCGCATGTTTCCGTTGCAGGCCGTGTCAGTGGCACTGTATTGTCCTCAAAGCGGGCAAAAAAGTTATTTAGTCTGCCTGGGAGCAAGACATCCTGGTCCGTGACTGGGCTGGATTTCTTCCTGTAGTCCGTGATTGACTGTAGACCCTGCCACATGCCTCTTGTGTCTGAGCCATTGAATTGAGATTCTACTTTGTCTCTGTACTGATGCTTAGCTTGTTTGATAGCCTTACGGAGGGAATAGCTGCACTGTTTGTATTCAGTCATGTTACCAGACACCTTGCCCTGATTGAAAGCAGTGGTTCGTGCTTTCAGTTTCACGCGAATGCTGCCATCAAACCACGGTTTCTGGTTAGGGAATGTTTTAATCGTTGCTATGGGAACAACATCTTCAATGCACGTTCTAATGAACTCGCACACAATCAGCGTATTCATCAATGTTGTTATCTGACGCAATACGAAACATGTCCCAGTCCACGTGATGGAAGCAGTCTTGGAGAGTGGAGTCAGCTTGGTCGGACCAGCGTTGGACAGACCTCAGCGTGGGAGCTTCTATTTTTAGTTTTTGTCTGTAGGCAGGTATCAGCAAAATGGAGTCGTGGTCAGCTTTTCCGAAAGGGGGGCGGGGCAGGGCCTTATATGCGTCACGGAAGTTAGAGCAACAGTGATCCAAGGTTTTTCCACCCCTGGTTGCGCAATTGATATGCTGATAAAATTTAGGGAGTCTTGTTTTCAGATTAGCCTTGTTAAAATCCCCAGCAACAATGAATGCAGCCTCCGGATAAATGGTTTCCAGTTTGCAAAGAGTCAAATAAAGTTCGTTCAGAGCCATCGATGTGTCTGCTTGGGGGGGGATATATATATACGGCTGTGATTATAATCAAAGCGAATTCTCTTGGTAGATAATGCGGTCTACATTTGATTGTGAGGAATTCTAAATCAGGTGAACAGAAGGATTTGAGTTCCTGTATGTTTCTTTCATCGCACCATGCCTCGTTAGCCATAAGGCATACACCCCCACCTCTCTTCTTACCAGAAAGGTGTTTGTTTCTGTCGGCGCGATGCGTGGAGAAACCCGTTGGCTGCACCGCTTCGGATAGCGTCTCTCCAGTGAGCCATGTTTCCGTGAAGCACAGAACGTTACAGTCTCTGATGTCCCTCTGGAATGCTACCCTTGCTCGGATTTCATCAACCTTGTTGTCAAGAGACTGGACATTGGCAAGAAGAATGCTAGGAAGTGGGGCACGATGTGCCCGTCTCCGTAGTCTGACCAGAAGACCGCCTCGTTTCCCTCTTTTTCGGAGTCGTTTTTTTTTGGGTCGCTGCATGCGATCCATTCCGTTGTCCTGTTTGTAAGGCAGAACACAGGATCCGTGTCACGAAAAACATATTCTTGGTCGTACTGATGGTGAGTTGACGCTGATCTTATATACAGTAGTTCTTCTCGACTGTATGTAATGAAACCTAAGATGACCTGGGGTACTAATGTAAGAAATAACACGTAAAAAAAAACAAAAAACTGCATAGTTTCCTAGGAACGCGAAGCGAGGCGGCCATCTCTGTCGGCGCCGGCTTTGCAATGGTCATGGCTTTGCAAGCGTCATGCTCTACCAACTGAGGCTCACCTAGTTCACCAAGAAACCCAATCCTCAACCTGCCACTGGAGATACCAGAGTAGCGGTATATGTTTTCTATTTTCTCCTCTCCTCCTCCCCCTCTCCTCTCCTCCTCCCCCTCTCCTCTCCTCCTCCTCGCCCTCTCCTCCTCCCCCTCTCCTCTCCTCCTCTCCTCTTGTTTCTTTGTGTCAGCCTCTCCCCTGTGATGTGGAAGCTTGTTAGAGTGGAACCTGTGACTCACACGGGGATGGAATAAAGGGCTTAGCTTGTAACACACACAGGCATACACACACGCATACAGACATACACTCACTCACACACACACACACACACCCACACACACACACACACACACACACACACACACACACACACACACACACACACACACACACACACACACACACACACACACACACACACACACCCGCGCGCACACACACACACACACACACACACACACACACACACAAGCACGCACACGCACGCACGCACGCACGCACACACATACAAACACACACACGCACGCACGCACGCACGCACACACACAACACACACACCCACACACACACACACACCCGCGCGCGCACACACACACACACACACACACCACACACACACACACACACACACACACACCCACGCACGCACGCACACACACACACAAACACACACACACACGCACGCACGCACACACACAACACACACGCACGCACACACACAAACAGACATACGTGCACACACACGCATACACGCACACGCACACGCATACACACACATGCATTCACACACACACACGCACAGGAACTCACGGTCCAATATTGGGCAACCTTTAAATATCAAATCAAATCAAATGTTTTTGCTCGCATACACATATTTAGCAGATGTTATTGTGGGTGTAGCGAAATGCTTGTTTTCCAAGCTCCAACAGTGCCTTAATATGTAACAATACACAACAATACACACAAATCTAAAAAGTAAAAGAATGCAATTAATAAATATTAGGACGAGCAATGTCATAGTCCGAATTAGAAATATAAATATGGCACAATATATAAGCCATGTGTCTCTTCTATACGATCTGAGCCCTTAACCATTGATACAGTGTAAGATAATATTTGTCCAACCCCTGTAACATATATATCTGATCCTAGATCTGTGGTTAGGGACCAACTTCAATGACAACAGCCCTTTAGAGTTCCATAGGAACTTTACTGCAGAGCAGTAAATGCAGGAGATAGCAGACAGTAAAACTGCAATCCCAGCGCCCATATAACGCAAGAGTGTTTTATAGATAAAAATCAATAAAAAGAAGGGACAGCTAGCAATTTAGTGCTTACCCTGATACAAGAACCACAGTGACATGACAAGGAGTGGTCCAGACATCAGGTCTAATAGATGGAATCTAAATCCCCCTTCTAATGCCAAATATCCCCAGTGTCAGTGTGTCAGAGTGGTCGGTTGAAACTAGTCTGTCATATTCCAGTCTGTCATACGGAAGTGATGTCACATCCATCACATCTCTGTTTTCCTCTTCATCTCACTCTTTTTAACTCAATTTCTTTCTCTTTTCATCCTCATTTATTTAACTCTCCTTGTTATTTCCCCACCTCTCTCTTTCTTTATTTCTCTCCATCCCTTTTCTCTCTCCCTCTTCCCCTTTCTCTATTCTTGTCTCTGCTCTATCTCTATCCTAATTGTTTCTCTCTCCCTCTTCCCCTTTCTCTATTCTTGTCTCTGCTCTACCTCTATCCTAATTGTTTCTCTCTCCCTCTTCCCCTTTCTCTATTCTTGTCTCTGCTCTACCTCTATCCTAATTGTTTCTCTCTCTTCCCCATTCTCTATTCTTGTTTCTGCTCTACCTCTATCCTAATTGTTTCTCTCTCCCTCTTCCCCTTTCTCTATTCTTGTCTCTGCTCTACCTCTATCCTAATTGTTTCTCTCTCCCTCTTCCCCTTTCTCTATTATTGTCTCTGCTCTACCTCTATCCTAATTGTTTCTCTCTCTTCCCCTTTCTCTATTCTTGTCTCTGCTCTACCTCTATCCTAATTGTTTCTCTCTCCCTCTTCCCCTTTCTCTATTCTTGTCTCTGCTCTATCTCTATCCTAATTGTTTCTCTCTCCCTCTTCCCCTTTCTCTATTCTTGTCTCTGCTCTACCTCTATCCTAATTGTTTCTCTCTCTTCCCCTTTCTCTATTCTTGTCTCTGCTCTACCTCTATCCTAATTGTTTCTCTCTCCCTCTTCCCCTTTCTCTATTCTTGTCTCTGCTCTATCTCTATCCTAATTGTTTCTCTCTCCCTCTTCCCCTTTCTCTATTCTTGTCTCTGCTCTACCTCTATCCTAATTGTTTCTCTCTCCCTCTTCCCCTTTCTCTATTCTTGTCTCTGCTCTACCTCTATCCTAATTGTTTCTCTCTCTCTCTTCCCCTTTCTCTATTCTTGTCTCTGCTCTACCTCTATCCTAATTGTTTCTCTCTCTCTCTTCCCCTTTCTCTATTCTTGTCTCTGCTCTACCTCTATCCTAATTGTTTCTCTCTCCCTCTTCCCCTTTCTCTATTCTTGTCTCTGCTCTACCTCTATCCTAATTGTTTCTCTCTCTTTCTTCCCCTTTCTCTATTCTTGTCTCTGCTCTACATCTATCCTAATTGTTTCTCTCTCCCTCTTCCCCTTTCTCTATTCTTGTCTCTGCTCTACCTCTATCCTAATTGTTTCTCTCTCCCTCTTCCCCTTTCTCTATTCTTGTCTCTGCTCTACCTCTATCCTAATTGTTTCTCTCTCCCTCTTCCCCTTTCTCTATTATTGTCTCTGCTCTACCTCTATCCTAATTGTTTCTCTCTCTTCCCCTTTCTCTATTCTTGTCTCTGCTCTACCTCTATCCTAATTGTTTCTCTCTCCCTCTTCCCCTTTCTCTATTCTTGTCTCTGCTCTATCTCTATCCTAATTGTTTCTCTCTCCCTCTTCCCCTTTCTCTATTCTTGTCTCTGCTCTACCTCTATCCTAATTGTTTCTCTCTCTTCCCCTTTCTCTATTCTTGTCTCTGCTCTACCTCTATCCTAATTGTTTCTCTCTCCCTCTTCCCCTTTCTCTATTCTTGTCTCTGCTCTATCTCTATCCTAATTGTTTCTCTCTCCCTCTTCCCCTTTCTCTATTCTTGTCTCTGCTCTACCTCTATCCTAATTGTTTCTCTCTCCTCTTCCCCTTTCTCTATTCTTGTCTCTGCTCTACCTCTATCCTAATTGTTTCTCTCTCTCTCTTCCCCTTTCTCTATTCTTGTCTCTGCTCTACCTCTATCCTAATTGTTTCTCTCTCTCTCTTCCCCTTTCTCTATTCTTGTCTCTGCTCTACCTCTATCCTAATTGTTTCTCTCTCCCTCTTCCCCTTTCTCTATTCTTGTCTCTGCTCTACCTCTATCCTAATTGTTTCTCTCTCTTCCCCATTCTCTATTCTTGTTTCTGCTCTACCTCTATCCTAATTGTTTCTCTCTCCCTCTTCCCCTTTCTCTATTCTTGTCTCTGCTCTACCTCTATCCTAATTGTTTCTCTCTCCCTCTTCCCCTTTCTCTATTATTGTCTCTGCTCTACCTCTATCCTAATTGTTTCTCTCTCTTCCCCTTTCTCTATTCTTGTCTCTGCTCTACCTCTATCCTAATTGTTTCTCTCTCCCTCTTCCCCTTTCTCTATTCTTGTCTCTGCTCTATCTCTATCCTAATTGTTTCTCTCTCCCTCTTCCCCTTTCTCTATTCTTGTCTCTGCTCTACCTCTATCCTAATTGTTTCTCTCTCTTCCCCTTTCTCTATTCTTGTCTCTGCTCTACCTCTATCCTAATTGTTTCTCTCTCCCTCTTCCCCTTTCTCTATTCTTGTCTCTGCTCTATCTCTATCCTAATTGTTTCTCTCTCCCTCTTCCCCTTTCTCTATTCTTGTCTCTGCTCTACCTCTATCCTAATTGTTTCTCTCTCCCTCTTCCCCTTTCTATATTCTTGTCTCTGCTCTACCTCTATCCTAATTGTTTCTCTCTCTCTCTTCCCCTTTCTCTATTCTTGTCTCTGCTCTACCTCTATCCTAATTGTTTCTCTCTCTCTCTTCCCCTTTCTCTATTCTTGTCTCTGCTCTACCTCTATCCTAATTGTTTCTCTCTCCCTCTTCCCCTTTCTCTATTCTTGTCTCTGCTCTACCTCTATCCTAATTGTTTCTCTCTCTCTCTTCCCCTTTCTCTATTCTTGTTTCTGCTCTACCTCTATCCTAATTGTTTCTCTCTCCCTCTTCCCCTTTCTCTATTCTTGTCTCTGCTCTACCTCTATCCTAATTGTTTCTCTCTCCTCTTCCCCTTTCTCTATTATTGTCTCTGCTCTACCTCTATCCTAATTGTTTCTCTCTCTTCCCCTTTCTCTATTCTTGTCTCTGCTCTACCTCTATCCTAATTGTTTCTCTCTCCCTCTTCCCCTTTCTCTATTCTTGTCTCTGCTCTATCTCTATCCTAATTGTTTCTCTCTCCCTCTTCCCCTTTCTCTATTCTTGTCTCTGCTCTACCTCTATCCTAATTGTTTCTCTCTCTTCCCCTTTCTCTATTCTTGTCTCTGCTCTACCTCTATCCTAATTGTTTCTCTCTCCCTCTTCCCCTTTCTCTATTCTTGTCTCTGCTCTATCTCTATCCTAATTGTTTCTCTCTCCCTCTTCCCCTTTCTCTATTCTTGTCTCTGCTCTACCTCTATCCTAATTGTTTCTCTCTCCCTCTTCCCCTTTCTCTATTCTTGTCTCTGCTCTACCTCTATCCTAATTGTTTCTCTCTCTCTCTTCCCCTTTCTCTATTCTTGTCTCTGCTCTACCTCTATCCTAATTGTTTCTCTCTCTCTCTTCCCCTTTCTCTATTCTTGTCTCTGCTCTACCTCTATCCTAATTGTTTCTCTCTCCCTCTTCCCCTTTCTCTATTCTTGTCTCTGCTCTACCTCTATCCTAATTGTTTCTCTCTCTCTCTTCCCCTTTCTCTATTCTTGTCTCTGCTCTACCTCTATCCTAATTGTTTCTCTCTCCCTCTTCCCCTTTCTCTATTCTTGTCTCTGCTCTACCTCTATCCTAATTGTTTCTCTCTCTCTCTTCCCCTTTCTCTATTCTTGTCTCTGCTCTACCTCTATCCTAATTGTTTCTCTCTCCCTCTTCCCCTTTCTCTATTCTTGTCTCTGCTCTACCTCTATCCTAATTGTTTTTCTCTCTCTTCCCCTTTCTCTATTCTTGTCTCTGCTCTACCTCTATCCTAATTGTTTCTCTCTCCCTCTTCCCCTTTCTCTATTCTTGTCTCTGCTCTACCTCTATCCTAATTGTTTCTCTCTCCCTCTCCCTCTTCCCCTTTCTCTATTCTTGTCTCTGCTCTACCTCTATCCTAATTGTTTCTCTCTCCCTCTTCCCCTTTCTCTATTCTTGTCTCTGCTCTACCTCTATCCTAATTGTTTCTCTCTCTCTCTGGGGAGAAGAGATATTGCTAAAACAGGCAGGGAGGCCCTGACCTGCATTAAAACAGACTGCCATTGTACTAACTGCAGAACACACAAACACACACACAAATACACAACACATTATATATTTCTCTATTTGTTTCTCTGTCTTTCTATCCCTCCCTCATCTTTATTTTCTTCATATAATGTTTCTGGCAATTTAGCCCGAGGAGAGAACGGATGCTGTTTGGTAGTGGCTCTAACACAAAGCTGTAGGTAGTCTGGGCCATAAGGTTGAAGTGGTGAGTGTTGTTTCATCAGTCAAGGTGAAGGAGAAAGAACTAAGAGAGTTGAAGCTCTCTAACCATACAGTTGCAGCTGTAACATGTTGCTACTGTGATGATGCCAGCAAGTGGAAAGGTAGGGGAGAGTTGGGTATGTTGTGTACATTTTTCATATTCAGCATTAACACAAAACATAGTATTATTATTAACAAAGATATCTACATATATTTCAGGGTGTTGGGAATCCCTGGAAATATAACAGTTTTGAAATATAACAGTTTTGAAAACGACACAACAACACAACTTATCCAGGTATGGGGTAGGTTGAGCATAGATACAGGGTAGGTTGAGAATAGGGACAGGGTAGATTAAGCATAGAGAAAGGGTAGGTTGAAAATAGGGACAGGGTAGGTTGAGCATAGAGACAGGGTAGGTTGAGCATAGAGACAGGGTAGTTTGAGCATAGGGACAGGGTAGGTTGAGCATAGAGACAGGGTAGGTTGAGCATATAGACAGGGTAGGTTGAGCATAGAGACAGGGTAGGTTGAGCATAGAGACATGGTAGGTTGAGCATAGAGACAGGGTAGGTTGAGAATAGGGACAGGGTAGGTTGAGAATAGGGACGGGGTAGGTTGAGAATAGGGGGAGGGTAGGTTGAGCATAGAGACAGGGTAGGTTGAGAATAGGGGCAGGGTACGTTGAGCATAGGGACAGGGTAGGTTGAGCATGAAGACAAGGTAAGTTGAGCATAGAGACAGGGTAGGTTTAGAATAGGGACAGGGTAAGTTGAGCATAGAAACAGGGTAGGTTGAGAATAGGTGACAGGGTAGGTTGAGCATAGAGACAGGGTAAGTTGAGCATAGCGACAGGGTAGGTGGGGAATAGGTGACAGGGTAGGTTGAGCATAGAGACAGGGTAAGTTGAGCATAGCGACAGGGTAGGTTGAGAATAGGTGACAGGGTAGGTTGAGCATAGAGACAGGGTAAGTTGAGCATAGAAACAGGGTAGGTTGAGAATAGGGACGGGGTAGGTTGACAATAGGGGGAGGGTAGGTTGAGCATAGAGATAGGGTAGGTTCAGCATGGATACATGGTAGGTTGAGCATAGAGACAGGGTAGGTTGAGAATAGGGACATGGTAGGTTGATGATAGAGACAGGGTAGGTTGAGCATAGAGACAGGGTAGGTTGAGCATAGAGACAGGGTAGGTTGAGAAAAGTGGGAGGGTAGTTTGAGCATAGAAACAGGGTAGGTTGAGCATGGGGACAGGGTAGGTTGAGCATAGGGACAGGGTAGGTTGATGATAGAGACAGGGTAGGTTGATTATAGAGACAGGGTAGGTTGAGGATAGAGACAGGGTAGGTTGAGCATAGAGACAGAGTAGATTGAACATAGGGACAGGGTAGGTTGAGCATATAGACATGGTAAGTTGAGCAAAGAGACAGGGTAGGTGGAGAATAGGGACAGGGTAGGTTGAGCATAGAGACAGGGTAGGTTGAGCATAGAGACAGGGTAGGTTGAGAAAAGGGGGAGGGTAGTTTGAGCATAGAAACAGGGTAGGTTGAGCATGGGGACAGGGTAGGTTGAGCATAGGGACAGGGTAGGTTGATGATAGAGACAGGGTAGGTTGATTATAGAGACAGGGTAGGTTGAGGATAGAGACAGGGTAGGTTGAGCATAGAGACAGAGTAGGTTGAACATAGGGACAGGGTAGGTTGAGCATAGAGACATGGTAAGTTGAGCATAGAGACAGGGTAGGTGGAGAATAGGGACAGGGTAGGTTGAGCATAGAGACAGGGTAGGTTGAGAATAGAGACAGGGTAGGTTGCGAATAGGGACGGGGTAGGTTGAGAATAGGGGGGGGGGGTAGGTTGAGCATAGAAACAGGGTAGGTTGAGCATAGAGACAGGGTAGGTTGAGAATAGGGACAGGGTAGGTTGAGAATAGGGACAGGGTAGGTTGAGAATAGGGGGGGGTAGGTTGAGCATAGAGACAGGGTAGGAAGAGCATAGAGACAGGGTAGGTTGAGCATAGAGACATGGTAGGTTGAGCATAGAGACAGGGTAGGTTGAGAATAGGGACAGGGTAGGTTGAGAATAGGGACAGAGTAGGTTGAGAATAGGGACGGGGTAGGTAGAGAATAGGGGGAGGGTAGGTTGAGCATAGAGACAGGGTAGGTTGAGAATAGGGGCAGGGTACGTTGAGCATAGGGACAGGGTAGGTTGAGCATGAAGACAAGGTAAGTTGAGCATAGAGACAGGGTAGGTGGAGAATAGGGACAGGGTAGGTTGAGCATAGAGACAGGGTAGGTTGAGCATAGAGACAGGGTAGGTTGAGAAAAGGGGGAGGGTAGTTTGAGCATAGAAACAGGGTAGGTTGAGCATGGGGACAGGGTAGGTTGAGCATAGGGACAGGGTAGGTTGATGATAGAGACAGGGTAGGTTGATTATAGAGACAGGGTAGGTTGAGGATAGAGACAGGGTAGGTTGAGCATAGAGACAGAGTAGGTTGAACATAGGGACAGGGTAGGTTGAGCATAGAGACATGGTAAGTTGAGCATAGAGACAGGGTAGGTGGAGAATAGGGACAGGGTAGGTTGAGCATAGAGACAGGGTAGGTTGAGAATAGAGACAGGGTAGGTTGAGAATAATGACGGGGTAGGTTGAGAATAGGGGGGGGTAGGTTGAGCATAGAAACAAGGTAGGTTGAGCATAGAGACAGGGTAGGTTGAGCATAGATACATGGTAGGTTGAGCATAGAGACAGGGTAGGTTGAGAATAGGGACAGGGTAGGTTGAGAATAGGGACAGGGGAGGTTGAGAATAGGGGGGGGTAGGTTGAGCATAGAGACAGGGTAGGAAGAGCATAGAGACAGGGTAGGTTGAGCATAGAGACATGGTAGGTTGAGCATAGATACAGGGTAGGTTGAGAATAAGGACAGGGTAGGTTGAGAATAGGGACAGGGTAGGTTGAGAATAGGGACGGGGTAGGTAGAGAATAGGGGGAGGGTAGGTTGAGCATAGAGACAGGGTAGGTTGACAATAGGGGCAGGGTACGTTGAGCATAGGGACAGGGTAGGTTGAGCATGAAGACAAGGTAAGTTGAGCATAGAGACAGGGTAGGTGGGGAATAGGGACAGGGTAGGTTGAGCATAGAGACAGGGTAGGTTGAGCATAGAGACAGGGTAGGTTGAGAATAGGGACGGGGTAGGTTGAGAATAGGGGGGTAGGTTGAGCATAGAGACAGGGTAGGTTGAGCATAGAGACAGGGTAGGTTGAGCATAGAAACATGGTAGGTTGAGCATAGAGACAGGGTAGGTTGAGAATAGGGACAGGGTAGGTTGAGAATAGGGACAGGGGAGGTTGAGAATAGGGGGGTAGGTTGAGCATAGAGACAGGGTAGGTTGAGCATAGAGACAGGGTAGGTTGAGCATAGAGACATGGTAGGTTGAGCATAGAGACAGGGTAGGTTGAGAATAGGGCAGGGTAGGTTAAGAATAGGGACAGGGTAGGTTGAGAATAGGGACGGGGTAGGTAGAGAATAGGGGGAGGGTAGGTTGAGCATAGAGACAGGGTAGGTTGAGAATAGGGGCAGGGTACGTTGAGCATAGGGACAGGGTAGGTTGAGCATGAAGACAAGGTAAGTTGAGCATAGAGACAGGGTAGGTTTAGAATAGGGACAGGGTAAGTTGAGCATAGAGACAGGGTAAGTTGAGCATAGTGAAAGGGTAGGTGGAGAATAGGTGACAGGGTAGGTTGAGCATAGAGACAGGGTAGGTTGAGAATAGGGAAGGGGTAGGTTGACAATAGGGGGAGGGTAGGTTGAGCATAGAGATAGGGTAGGTTCAGCATGGATACATGGTAGGTTGAGCATAGAGACAGGGTAGGTTGAGAATAGGGACATGGTAGGTTGATGATAGAGACAGGGTAGGTTGAGCATAGAGACAGGGTAGGTTGAGCATAGAGACAGGGTAGGTTGAGAAAAGGGGGAGGGTAGTTTGAGCATAGAAACAGGGTAGGTTGAGCATGGGGACAGGGTAGGTTGAGCATAGGGACAGGGTAGGTTGAGCATAGGGACAGGGTAAATTGAGCATAGGGAGAGGGTAAGTTGAGCATAGGGACAGGGTAGTTTGAGCATAGGGACAGGGTAGGTTGAGGATAGGGACAGGGTAGGTTGAGGATAGAGACAGGATAGGTTGAGCATAGAGACAGAGTAGGTTGAACATAGGGACAGGGTAGGTTGAGCATAGAGACATGGTAAGTTGAGCATAGAGACAGGGTAGGTGGAGAATAGGGACAGGGTAGGTTGATTATAGAGACAGGGTAGGTTGAGCATAGAGACAGGGTAGGTTGAGAATAGGGACAGGGTAGGTTGAGAATAGTGGGAGGGTAGGCTGAGCATAGAAAGAGGGTAGGTTGAGAATAGGGACGGGGTAGGTTGAGAATAGGGGGAGGGTATGTTGAGCATAGAGATAGGGTAGGTTGAACATAGAGGCATGGTAGGTTGAGCATAGAGACAGGGTAGGTTGAGAATAGGGACAGGGTAGGTTGAGAATAGGGACAGGGTAGGTTGAGAATAGTGGGATGGTAGGCTGAGCATAGAAAGAGGGTAGGTTGAGAATAGAGACAGGGTAGGTTGAGCATAGAGACAGAGTAGGTTGAACATAGGGACAGGGTAGGTTGAGCATAGAGACATGGTAAGTTGAGCATAGAGACAGGGTAGGTGGAGAATAGGGACAGGGTAGGTTGAGCATAGAGACAGGGTAGGTTGAGCATAGAGACAGGGTAGGTTGAGAATACTGACGGGGTAGGTTGAGAATAGGGAGTGGGGGTAGGTTGAGCATAGAAACAAGGTAGGTTGAGCATAGAGACAGGGTAGGTTGAGCATAGAGACATGGTAGGTTGAGCATAGAGACAGGGTAGGTTGAGAATAGGGACAGGGTAGGTTGAGAATAGGGACGGGGAGGTTGAGAATAGGGGGGGGGTAGGTTGAGCATAGAGACAGGGTAGGAAGAGCATAGAGACAGGGTAGGTTGAGCATAGAGACATGGTAGGTTGAGCATAGATACAGGGTAGGTTGAGAATAGGGACAGGGTAGGTTGAGAATAGGGACAGGGTAGGTTGAGAATAGGGACGGGGTAGGTAGAGAATAGGGGGAGGGTAGGTTGAGCATAGAGACAGGGTAGGTTGAGAATAGGGGCAGGGTACGTTGAGCATAGGGACAGGGTAGGTTGAGCATGAAGACAAGGTAAGTTGAGCATAGAGACAGGGTAGGTGGGGAATAGGGACAGGGTAGGTTGAGCATAGAGACAGGGTAGGTTGAGCATAGAGACAGGGTAGGTTGAGAATAGGGACGGGGTAGGTTGAGAATAGGGGGGGGGGTAGGTTGAGCATAGAGACAGGGTAGGTTGAGCATAGAGACAGGGTAGATTGAGCATAGAGACATGGTAGGTTGAGCATAGAGACAGGGTAGGTTGAGAATAGGGACAGGGTAGGTTGAGAATAGGGACAGGGGAGGTTGAGAATAGGGGGGGTAGGTTGAGCATAGAGACAGGGTAGGTTGAGCATAGAGACAGGGTAGGTTGAGCATAGAGACATGGTAGGTTGAGCATAGAGACAGGGTAGGTTGAGAATAGGGCAGGGTAGGTTGAGAATAGGGACAGGGTAGGTTGAGAATAGGGACGGGGTAGGTAGAGAATAGGGGGAGGGTAGGTTGAGCATAGAGACAGGGTAGGTTGAGAATAAGGGCAGGGTACGTTGAGCATAGGGACAGGGTAGGTTGAGCATGAAGACAAGGTAAGTTGAGCATAGAGACAGGGTAGGTTTAGAATAGGGACAGGGTAAGTTGAGCATAGAGACAGGGTAAGTTGAGCATAGTGACAGGGTAGGTGGAGAATAGGTGACAGGGTAGGTTGAGCATAGAGACAGGGTAAGTTGAGCATAGAAACAGGGTAGGTTGAGAATAGGGAAGGGGTAGGTTGACAATAGGGGGAGGGTAGGTTGAGCATAGAGATAGGGTAGGTTCAGCATGGATACATGGTAGGTTGAGCATAGAGACAGGGTAGGTTGAGAATAGGGACATGGTAGGTTGATGATAGAGACAGGGTAGGTTGAGCATAGAGACAGGGTAGGTTGAGCATAGAGGCAGGGTAGGTTGAGAAAAGGGGGAGGGTAGTTTGAGCATAGAAACAGGGTAGGTTGAGCATGGGGACAGGGTAGGTTGAGCATAGGGACAGGGTAGGTCGAGCATAGGGACTTGGTAAATTGAGCATAGGGACAGGGTAAGTTGAGCATAGGGACAGGGTAGTTTGAGCATAGGGACAGGGTAGGTTGAGGATAGGGACAGGGTAGGTTGAGGATAGAGACAGGATAGGTTGAGCATAGAGACAGAGTAGGTTGAACATAGGGACAGGGTAGGTTGAGCATAGAGACATGGTAAGTTGAGCATAGAGACAGGGTAGGTGGAGAATAGGGACAGGGTAGGTTGATTATAGAGACAGGGTAGGTTGAGCATAGAGACAGGGTAGGTTGAGAATAGGGACAGGGTAGGTTGAGAATAGTGGGAGGGTAGGCTGAGCATAGAAAGAGGGTAGGTTGAGAATAGGGACGGGGTAGGTTGAGAATAGGGGGAGGGTATGTTGAGCATAGAGATAGGGTAGGTTGAACATAGAGGCATGGTAGGTTGAGCATAGAGACAGGGTAGGTTGAGAATAGGGACAGGGTAGGTTGAGAATAGGGACAGGGTAGGTTGAGAATAGTGGGATGGTAGGCTGAGCATAGAAAGAGGGTAGGTTGAGAATAGGGACAGGGTAGGTTGAGGATGGGGACAGGGTAGGTTGAGCATAGAGACAGGGTAGGTTGAGCATAGGGACATGGTAGGTTGATCATAGCGACATGGTAGGTTGAGCATAGGGGCATGGTAGATTGAGCATAGAGACAGAGTAGGTTGAGCATAGGGGCAGGGTAGTTTGAGCATAGAGACAGGGTAGGTTGATGATAGAGACAGGGTAGGTTGAGCATGGGGACAGGGTAGGTTGAGCATAGGGACAGGGTAGGTTGATGATCGAGACAGGGTAGGTTGATTATAGAGACAGGGTAGGTTGAGCATAGGGACAGGGTAGGTTGAGCATAGGGACAGGGTAAATTGAGCATAGGGACAGGGTAAGTTGAGCATAGGGACAGGGTAGGTTGAGCATAGGGACAGGGTAGGTTGAGGATAGGGACAGGGTAGGTTGAGGATAGAGACAGGGTAGGTGGAGAATAGGGACAGGGTAGGTTGAGCATAGAGACAGGGTAGGTTGAGCATAGAGACAGGGTAGGTTGAGGATAGGGACAGGGTAGGTTGAGGATAGGGACAGGGTAGGTTGAGGATAGGGACAGGGTAGGTTGAGAATAGGGACAGGGTAGGTTGAGAATAGTGGGAGGGTAGGCTGAGCATAGAAAGAGGGTAGGTTGAGAATAGGGACAGGGTAGATTGAGGATAGGGACAGGGTAGGTTGAGCATAGAGACAGGGTAGTTTGAGCATAGGGACAGGGTAGGTTGATCATAGCGACATGGTAGGTTGAGCATAGGGGCATGGTAGATTGAGCATAGAGACAGAGTAGGTTGAGCATAGGGGCAGGGTTGTTTGAGCATAGAGACAGGGTAGGTTGATGATAGAGACAGGGTAGGTTGAGCATAGGAACAGGGTAGGTTGATGATCGAGACAGGGTGGGTTGATTATAGAGACAGGGTAGGTTGAGCATAGGGACAGGGTAGGTTGAGCATAGGGACAGGGTAAATTGAGCATGGGGACAGGGTAAGTTGAGCATAGGGACAGGGTAGGTTGAGCATAGGGACAGGGTAGGTTGAGGATAGGGACAGGGTAGGTTGAGGATAGAGACAGGGTAGGTGGAGAATAGAAACAGGGTAGGTTGAGCATAGAGACAGGGTAGGTTGAGCATAGAGACAGGGTAGGTTGAGAATAGGGACGGGGTAGGTTGAGAATAGGGGGAGGGTAGGTTGAGCATAGAGATAGGGTAGGTTGAGCATAGAGACATGGTAGGTTGAGCATAGAGACAGGGTAGGTTGAGAATAGGGACAGGGTAGGTTGAGAATAGGGACAGGGTAGGTTGAGAATAGTGGGAGGGTAGGCTGAGCATAGAAAGAGGGTAGGTTGAGAATAGGGACAGGGTAGATTGAGGATAGGGACAGGGTAGGTTGAGCATAGAGACAGGGTAGTTTGAGCATAGGGACAGGGTAGGTTGATCATAGCGACATGGTAGGTTGAGCATAGGGGCATGGTAGATTGAGCATAGAGACAGAGTAGGTTGAGCATAGGGGCAGGGTTGTTTGAGCATAGAGACAGGGTAGGTTGATGATAGAGACAGGGTAGGTTGAGCATAGGAACAGGGTAGGTTGATTATAGGGACAGGGTAGGCTACCTTGAGGTAAGTGTGTGTTGGTGTGCTGTGACAGTGAGTGATGGTGCAGGTAGGTTGATTATAGGGACTACCTTGAGGTAAGTGTGTGTTGGTGTGCTGTGACAGCAAGTGATGGTGCAGGTAGGTTGATTATAGGGGCAGGGTAGGCTACCTTGAGGTAAGTGTGTGTTGGTGTGCTGTGACAGTGAGTGATGGTGCAGGTAGGTTGATTGTAGTGACAGGGTAGGCTACCTTGAGGTAAGTGTGTGTTGGTGTGCTGTGACATTGAGTGATGGTGCAGGTAGGTTGATTATAGGGACAGGGTAGGCTACCTTGAGGTAAGTGTGTGTTGGTGTGCTGTGACAGTGAGTGATGTTGCAGGTAGGTTGATTATAGGGACAGGGTAGGCTACCTTGAGGTAAGTGTGTGTTGGTGTGCTGTGACAGTGAGTGATGGTGCAGGTATGTTTATTATAGGGACAGGGTAGGCTACCTTGAGGTAAGTGTGTGTTGGTGTGCTGTGACAGTGAGTGATGGTGCAGGTAGGTTGATTATAGGGACAGGGTAGGCTACCTTGAGGTAAGTGTGTGTTGGTGTGCTGTGACAGTGAGTGATGGTGCAGGTATGTTGATTATAGGGACAGGGTAGGCTACCTTGAGGTAAGTGTGTGTTGGTGTGCTGTGACAGTGAGTGATGGTGCAGGTAGGTTGATTATAGGGACAGGGTAGGCTACCTTGAGGTAAGTGTGTGTTGGTGTGCTGTGACAGTGAGTGATGGTGCAGGTAGGTTGATTATAGGGACACGGTAGGTTACCTTGAGGTAAGTGTGTGTTGGTGTGCTGTGACAGTGAGTGATAGTGCAGGTAGGTTGATTATAGGGACAGGGTAGGCTACCTTGAGGTAAGTGTGTGTTGGTGTCCTGTGACAGTGAGTGATGGTGCAGGTAGGTTGATTATAGGGACAGGGTAGTCTACCTTGAGGTAAGTGTGTGTTGGTGTGCTGTGACAGTGAGTGATGGTGCAGGTAGGTTGATTATAGGGACAGGGTAGGCTACCTTGAGGTAAGTGTGTGGTGGTGTGCTGTGACAGTGAGTGATTGTGCAGGTAGGTTGATTATAGGGACAGGGTAGGCTACCTTGAGGTAAGTGTGTGTTGGTGTGCTGTGAGAGTGAGTGATGGTGCCGGTAGGTTGATTATAGGGACAGTGTAGGCTACCTTGAGGTAAGTGTGTGTTGGTGTGCTGTGACAGTGAGTGATGTTGCAGGTAGGTTGATTATAGGGACAGGGTAGGCTACCTTGAGGTAAGTGTGTGTTGGTGTGCTGTGACAGTGAGTGATGGTGCAGGTAGGTTGATTATAGGGACAGGGTAGGCTACCTTGAGGTAAGTGTGTGTTGGTGTGTTGTGACAGTGAGTGATGGTGCAGGTAGGTTGATTATAGGGACAGGGTAGGCTACCTTGAGGTAAGTGTGTGTTGGTGTGCTGTGACAGTGAGTTATGTTGCAGGTAGGTTGATTATAGGGACAGGGTAGGCTACCTTGAGGTAAGTGTGTGTTGGTGTGCTGTGACAGTGAGTGATGGTGCAGGTAGGTTGATTATAGGGACAGGGTAGGCTACCTTGAGGTAAGTGTGTGTTGGTGTGCTGTGACAGTGAGTGATGGTGCAGGTAGGTTGATTATAGGGACAGGGTAGGCTACCTTGAGGTAAGTGTGTGTTGGTGTGCTGTGACAGTGAGTGATGGTGCAGGTAGGTTGATTATAGGGACAGGGTAGGCTACCTTGAGGTAAGTGTGTGTTGGTGTGCTGTGACAGTGAGTGATGGTGCAGGTAGGTTGATTATAGGGACAGGGTAGGCTACCTTGAGGTAAGTGTGTGTTGGTGTCCTGTGACAGTGAGTGATGGTGCAGGTAGGTTGATTATAGGGACAGGGTAGGCTACCTTGAGGTAAGTGTGTGTTGGTGTGCTGTGACAGTGAGTGATGGTGCAGGTAGTTTGATTATAGGGACAGGGTAGGCTACCTTGAGGTAAGTGTGTGGTGGTGTGCTGTGACAGCGAGTGATGGTGCAGGTAGGTTGATTATAGGGACAGGGTAGGCTACGTTGAGGTAAGTGTGTGTTGGTGTGCTGTGAGAGTGAGTGATGGTGCAGGTAGGTTGATTATAGGGACAGGGTAGGCTACCTTGAGGTAAGTGTGTGTTGGTGTGCTGTGACAGTGAGTGATGGTGCAGGTAGGTTGATTATAGGGACAGGGTAGGCTACCTTGAGGTAAGTGTGTGTTGGTGTGCTGTGACAGGTAGGTCAAAGTGTTTAATGGAATTGGGGTGTATATCTCAAATGTATCCTACATTCAGTTATACATTCAGTTGTCAGGTAAGTTAGAGGTGATTTGATCCTTGACTAGCCTCTCAAAGCACTTCATGATGACAGAAGTAAGTGCGACAGGGCGGTAGTCATTGAGTTCAGTTACCTTTGCTTTCTTGTGTACAGGAACAATGATGGACATCTTGAAGCAAGTGGGGACAGCAGACTGGGATAGGGAGATATTGAATATGTCCGTTAACAGACACGAGACGTACAATTGAAGTCAGAAGTTTACATACACTTAGGTTGGAGTCAATAAAACCCGTTTTTCAAACAACCCACACATTTCTTCTTAACAAACTATAGTTTTGGCAAGTCGGTTAGGACATATACTTTGTGCATGACACAAGTCATTTTTCCAACAATTGTTTACAGACAGAATATTTCACATATAATTCACTGTATCACAATTCCAGTGGGTCAGAAGTTTATATACACTAAGTTGACTGTGCCTTTAAAGAGCTTGGAAAATTCCAGAAAAAGGTGTAATGGCTTTAGAAGCTTCTGATAGGCTAATTGACATAATTTGAGTCAATTGGAGGTGTACCTGTGGATGTATTTCAAGGCCTACCTTCAAACTCAGTGCCTCTTTGCTTGACATCATGGGTAAATCAAAAGAAAACAAAATGTACACCTCCTCCAGTCTGGTTCATCCTTGGGAGCAATTTCCAAACTCAAGTAGAAACCCCATGTGACCATGCAGCCATCATACCGCTCAGGAAGGAGACACGTTCTGTCTCCTAGAGATGAACGTACTTTTGTGCGAAAAGTGCAAATCAATCGCAGAACAACAGCAAAGGACCTTGTGAAGATGCTGCAGGAAACAGGTACAAATGTATCTATATCCACAGTAAAACGAGTCCTATATCGACATAACCTAAAGCCACCATAAAAAAGCCAGACTACGGTTTGCAACTGCGCAGGGGACAAAGATCGTAATTTTTGGAGAAATGTCCTCTGGTCTGATAAAACAAAATAGAACATTGTTATGTTTGAAGGAAAACGGGGGATGCTCGCAAGCCGAAGAACACCATCCCAGCCGTGAAGCATGGGGGTGGCAGCATCATGGTGTTGGAGTGCTTTGCTGCAGGAGGGACTAGTGCACTTCACGAAATAGATGGGGTGACGAGGAAGGACAATTATGTGGTTATATTGAAGCAACATCCCAAGACATCAGTCAGGAAGTTAAAGCATGGTCTCAAATGGGTCTTCCAAATGAACAATGACCCCAAGCATAGTTCCAAAGTTGTGGCAAAATGGCTTAAGGACAACAAAGTCAAGGTTTTGGGGTGGCCATCACAAAGCCCTGACCTCAATCCTATAGAACATTTGTGGGCAGAACTGAAAAAGTGTGTGCCAGCAAGGAGGCCTACAAACCTGACTCAGTTACACCAGCTCTGTCAGGAGGAATGGGCCAAAATGTACCCAACTTATTGTTGGAAGCTTGTGGAAGGCTACCTGAAATGTTTGACCCAAGTTAAACCATTTAAAGGCAATGCTACCAAATACTAATTGAGTGTATGTTAACTTCTGACCCACTGGGAATGTGATGAAAGAAATAAAAGCTGAAATAAATCATCCTCTCTATTATTATGCTGACATTTCACATTCTTAAAATAAAGTGGTGATCCTCACTGACAAAAGACAGGGATTTTTTACTAGGATTAAATGGCAGGAATTGTGAAATACTGAGTTTAAATGTATTTGGCTAAGGTGTATGTAAACTCCCGACTTCAACTGTAGATATCTCTGTTCAATATCACTTATCCTTCACTTATCCTAGGCACGTTCTCGGAATTTGATGCTACTAAGCCCATGAAACTGGTCAGCGAGAAACTGGAAAGGTTCAGTGAGCGCAGACTCCATGTCATCAGATAAGACCGTGTGTGCCTTTGCTGCTCTATCATAGCCTTCCTTACACACAGGTACATCTTATTTTTGTCAGTGTACCTCTTCAGCGTCATTCAGTCTATACTTTCATCCCTTGCTGCTCCTCATCTTGACTTCTTCCCTTCTCTCACTTCCTTGGCTGCTCTCAAGGACCTCAAGGCGGGCCAGACCCCTGCTGGTTTTATATTTGTATACACAGGGCATGATGACGTCTGCTCTGTAACAATGGAAATGCACGATCTTGAGCTCCTATGCATGACACATTGCAAAAATGCAGACTAAATGTCATCATCATTTCTATGTGGTATGGTGTCCATTGGTTCAACTAACACCATGGCCATTGACTCAACTTACCCCAAGGCAAACATTTTGACTTTATTAGGCCCCAGAGCTACAAGGAAGCACTTTCATGCTAGGTTTAGAATCTCATATTGTAGCTTGTAGAGACTCCAACTGATGTATAAAACAATCTTTAAATGACCTACTGTGGTTTAGAAACAAGTGTCTTAAACCTCTAACACAATACATTAACTTGACTTTGTGAAAATTCGTTTTTTTGGACCTAACATTTTCCATGTGTTTTTTTCCTTCCCAGACTTCATGAAATGATGCCCTCTTCCTAAATATTTGGTCACATGATTACTTTGTGCATGGTGTTCTAGAAATAAGGGCTGGCTCAACTGGCTCTTTGGGTCAACCTAATCTACTTCCCACTATATTGTTACATTCACAAGTGATGGGGAAAAGCAGGTGATGGTTTCTAACATAAGTTAGAAAGTTATGTAGGGTAATGTTGTGGCTGTAGTTAATCTGTGGAAGTTAGTTGGTTAGCTAGTTAGTTAATCAGTCAGTCAGTCAGTCAGTTAGTTAGTTAGTTAGCCAAAGGGAGAAGAAGGTTATGAGTTTTGTCAAAGTAAGTTGAATTGTTACTTTTGCATAATCGTGATCCTGTTAAGTGGAAGGGAGACGGCTGGGCTGTTGCCCTACATTCCATGCCATTGTCTCCATGGCCACCAGCGTCAGGGAAACACGCTCGGTGCAGACAGATGAGGCACAGAGAGGAGTGTTAGCTACCTGACAGGGGTAAACATATCACTCAGTCAGAACTAGATGCCACAACATCCATCCTTTATCCCCAAAATCTCTCTCTCGTCCTCTATCCCCCAAATCTCTCTCTTTCTCTCTGTTCCTGTCCCAATGCTCCCCATCACCCTTGAATATCTCTTTCTTTCTCTCTTTCTGCTTCCCCCGCATCACTCTCTCTATACCTCCAATTTCCATCCTCTCTTTGCTGCCTACTTACGCGAGAGGCCAACACCGTTCAATCACTCCCTACCTCCCCCGCTGGCACCAGTCACACCCCACAGAGAGGAAGGAAGGAGCCACTGAAAAAATGATCACTCCATTCCCACTTTTTATCACCCCTCTCCCTCCCTCCGTCACCGGTTTTGCTTGTGTCCTACTTACTAAGCCAGCAATAATAAACTTTACAAGAGGGTTCACCAAAGAAAAAGCCAAGTAGACAGTAATCAGTCTGCAACACACACACACACACACACAAAAACTAAGCCATTCAAAATCCACAAAGGCTTGTTCAAAGAGTCTACAGAGTACACAAAATCTATCCAATTGACAAACTGCTATCCAAAGGATTGAAGTATTAGCAACATTCGTGTGTCGTATGCTGAAAGCTATCGCACTGATTGCATCCTACTCTAATCTCTACAAAAAAGTGGGGAAGAGAAAAGACACTTGAAAGAAGACAAGCTCTTTGAATGTCCTTCTTTGTATTATCATCTGATAAATATTATCTGTGACTTCACACCACACCCATACCATTACTGTTTATGGGCTTCATTCACTGGAGAATATTCACCCCTTCCTCTACTCTCCCTTCATCTCATCCTCACGCCCCTTTTTCCTCTCATCTCTTCTTCCCCACTTCCCTTCTATTCCCACATCCCAACTATTTTCTCCGTTCCTTTCCTGTGATATTCTGTCCCTCCCTACTTCCTCCTCTTGTCGATATTTCATCCATTCAATCTTTTCTCCTTCTGACTGACTCCCCTTCAACCCCACCCTTCAGTCCATCTCTCTTTCCTTCCTTATTCCTACTGACTCCCCTTCAACCCCACCCTTCAGTACATTTCTCTTTCCTTCCTTATTCCTACTGACTCCCCTTCAACCCCACCCTTCAGTCCATCTCTCTTTCCTTCCTGAACATTATCATGTATGTCCTGCTCTGAGAGTATCCACCACAGCAGTAGAGACGGGACTCTACCATCTATAGTGTCTAGAACATAACCTTAATATAGATAATGTAAGATGTAGACCCTACTATAGTATCTAGAAAATAACTTACTATAGATAATGTAAGATGTAGACCCTACTATAGTATCTAGAAAATAACCTTACTATAGATAATGTAAGATGTAGACCCTACTATAGTATCTAGAAAATAACTTACTATAGATAATGTAAGATGTAGACCCTACTATAGTATCTAGAAAATAACCTTACTATAGATAATGTAAGATGTAGAACCTACTATAGTATCTAGAACATAACCTTAATATAGATAATGTAAGATGTAGACCCTACTATAGTATTTAGAACATAACCTTACTATAGATAATGTAAGATGTAGACCCTACTATAGTATATAGAACATAACCTTACTATAGATAATGTAAGATGTAGACCGTACTATAGTATTTAGAACATAACCTTACTATAGATAATGTAAGATGTAGACCCTACTATAGTATATAGAACATAACCTTACTATAGATAATGTAAGATGTAGACCCTACTATAGTATTTAGAACATAACCTTACTATAGATAATGTAAGATGTAGACCCTACTATAGTATATAGAACATAACCTTACTATAGATAATGTAAGATGTAGACCTTACTATAGTATATAGAACATAACCTTACTATAGATAATGTAAGATGTAGACCCTACTATAGTATATAGAACATAACCTTACTATAGATAATGTAAGATGTAGACCCTACTATAGTATATAGAACATAACCTTACTATAGATAATGTAAGATGTAGACCCTACTATAGTATATAAAACATAACCTTACTATAGATAATGTAAGATGTAGACCGTACTATAGTATTTAGAACATAACCTTACTATAGATAATGTAAGATGTAGACCCTACTATAGTATATAGAACATAACCTTACTATAGATAATGTAAGATGTAGACCTTACTATAGTATTTAGAACATAACCTTACTATAGATAATGTAAGATGTAGACCCTACTATAGTATATAGAACATAACCTTACTATAGATATAGATAATGTAAGATGTAGACCCTACTATAGTATATTGAACATAACCTTACTATAGATAATGTAAGATGTAGACCCTACTATAGTATATAGAACATAACCTTACTATAGATAATGTAAGATGTAGACCGTACTATAGCATTTAGAACATAACCTTACTATAGATAATGTAAGATGTAGACCTTACTATAGTATTTAGAACATAACCTTACTATAGATAATTTAAGATGTAGACCCTACTATAGTATATAGAACATAACCTTACTATAGATAATGTAAGATGTAGACCCTACTATAGTATATAGAACATAACCTTACTATAGATAATGTAAGATGTAGACTCTACTAACAACTCTCTCCCTCCACCTCTTCTCACTTTAGGGAGTTGATCACCATAAAGCCTATATATCTTTACATTCAACACATCCATCAGAACATGCACGCACACACACACACACACACACACACACACACACACACACACACACACACACACACACACACACACACACACACACACACACACACACACACACACACACACACACACACACACACACACACACACACACACACACACACACACACACACACACACACACTAGCAGCCGCATGTCCTTAAGAACATCTGAGTCGGCAGATTGTTACTCTGATCAATCACTTGATTAGGTTTAATCGATGGGTTCATTGAATACTGATGCAGATCCACTATAACTGTCCCGAAGGACCTGTCTAATTCGACAGCTGAAATAAGGACACAGGAAGCTGATCCCTGTCCTTCCAACACAAGGTCATTACAATCCCTGTAGTATTGAACTGACCTGTAGTGTTCAAAGAAATTATAATAATTATATTGGCATATTGATGTAAATTTACAAATTGACGAATGATAGAATAATCAATACACAGAATACAGTATAAAAGGGTTGTCAAGGAGTCGTCATGGATTTGAGGTCACACTATAACAGCTTGAGATTTAGCGATATAATACAAGTTTTGATTATTGTCACAGTGTAGCGTCTGCTTCCAACTCACACTCTCAAACACCTAGATCCCCTGAACGCCGCTCACTCTCCAGATCGCAATCACCTGCATTTTGATCACCTGTTCACATACCTGTATGTCATTATCACACACTATATTGTTCAGTTCTTTGCACCACATCACTGTGAGGTATTGTTTGTTTTGTGATACATGTTTAGTTGGAGCTCTGTTTTTCCCGTACTTTATCCTCCTGTGTATGATAGTTTTGCCTGCCTTACAAATTACACCTTTTGCCTATTCCCTGCCTGTACTTTAGCCTATTGGATTTCCTGTTATCAACCTAATGCCTGATCTCCCGGGATGACGTTACTAGCCTTTTCCCTGCCTGTACTGTTGCCTTTTTGGACTCCATGTGTATGACCTTCTGCCTGCCCCTGGACCCAGCTACCTGCCTCCCCCTGTGGTCCTTTACAATAAACGCCTGCTGTGCCCTACGCTTGAAACCAGCTCTCTGTCACCCATCGTGTTCAGTACACACAGTAGCATTTCAAAAATCATTTTAAGGAGGTATGACAACAGAATTTACATTCTGTTACGAAACTTCTGTGGCTATTTAACAGTTGAGTACGCAGAAAAACATACAGTCTAGGGATATTCTCTGAAAAGACAGAAAGTGATAAAGGTTGAGTCTAGACAGGATCATATTAGAAACTATTATGAGAAATGTATTGTTTATGAGTGGGTTCTATTGAAAGGTGAAGGATCATGACCCAATATTTTCCATCTCAAATGCATTCATCTTTCAAAGATGAACCTGCATTTGTGCACGTACACCCATACACACACAGACACCCCCCCACACACACACACACACACACACACACACACACACACACACACACACACACACACACACACACACACACACACACACACACACACACCAAGCTCATTCCCCATTTTTCATAGAATCTGGCGCTCCATGGGGGGGTGACTGCTGGAGTCACAGATCATATGGAACACTAAAAGGAAAACAAAATAAAAGGAGAAGGGAGGATGGGCTGACATACTAGATGAGGTGTGCTCTAACTTCTTCTCTTTCCCCCCACTGAGCAGTGTGTGTGTGTGTGTGTGCGTGCGTGTGTGCGGTGCGTGTGTCTGTGCAGTGTGTGTGTGTGTGTGTGTGTGTGTGTGTGTGTGTGTGTGTGTGTGTGTGTGTGTGTGTGTGTGTGTGTGTGTGTGCGTGTGTGTGCAGTATGCATGTGTGTTAGTGGAAGCCCAGGGGAAATCCTCCCTAATCACACCCATTTGACAGCCAAACATGGGGTGTTCCCTAGAGCTCACCCCACTTCCCTGAATATCTGGAGATGGATGCTCTAACTAACTATCCACTCACTGTCACTTCCAAGTGCCAATTGTCAACTACATGTCAGTGCACTGTTCTCTGTACTGTAGCTACTATCTTGACACGTTTCTGTAAAGTGAGAACCAGAACCAACCAGTACGCTGCTGCTACTCTATTTTCATAATCTATGCATAGTATCTCTACCTACATGTACAGTTGCAGTCGGATGTTCAC
Organism: Oncorhynchus masou masou; assembly: GCF_036934945.1. NCBI lineage: Eukaryota > Metazoa > Chordata > Actinopteri > Salmoniformes > Salmonidae > Oncorhynchus > Oncorhynchus masou. The sequence goes on from NC_088224.1 coordinate 20,362,058, forward strand.
ATACACATAGGTTGGAGTCATTAAAACTCATTTTCAACCACTCCACAAATTTCTTCTTAACAAACTATAGTTTTGGCAAGTCGGTTAGGACATCTACTTTGTGCATAACACAAGTCATTTTTCCAACAATTGTTTACAGACAAAATATTTCACTTGTAATTCACTGTATCACAATTCCAGTGGGTCAGAAGTTTACATACACTAAGTTGACTGTGCCTTTAAACCGCTTGAAAATTCTCAGAAAGTGATGTCATGGCTTTACATGCTTCTGATAGGCTGATTTACATAATTTGAGCCAATTGGAAAAGTACCTGTGGATGTATTTCAAGGTCTACCTTCAAACTCAGTGCTTCTTTGCTTGACATCATGGGGAAATCAAACGAAAGACATCAGAAAAAAAATTGTAGACCTTCACAAGTCTGGTTCATCCTTGGGAACAATTTCCAAATGCCTGAAGGTACCATGTTCATCTGTACAAATAATAGTACACAAGTATAAACACCATGAGACCACGCAGCCGTCATACCACTCAGGAAGGAGACACGTTCTGTCTCCTAGAGATGTACGTACTTTGGTGCGAAAAGTGCAAATCAATCGCAGAACAACAGCAAAGGACCTTGTGAAGATGCTGGAGGAAACAGGTACAAAAGTAGGTATATCGACAGTAAAACGAGTCCTATATCAACATAACCTGAAAGGCCGCACAGCAAGGAAGAAGCCACTGCTTCAAAACCGCCATAAAAAAGCCAGACTATGGTTTGCAACTGCACATGGGGACAAAGACCGTACTTTTTGGAGAAATGTCCTCTGGTCTGATAAAACAAAAATAGAACTGTTTGGCCATAATGACCATCTTTATGTTTGGATGAAAAAGGGGGCTTGCAAGCCCGAAGAACCCCATCCCAACCATGAAGCACGGGGTGGCAGCATCATGTTGTGGGGGTGCTTTGCTGCAAGAGGGACTGGTGCACTACACAAAATAGATGGCGTCATGAGGAAGTAAAATTATGTGGATATATTGAAGCAACATCTCAAGACATCAGCCAGGACGTTAAAAGCTTGGTCTCAAATGGGTCTTCCAAATGAACAATGACCCCAAGCATAGTTCCAAAGTTGTGGCAAAATGGCTTAAGGACAACAAAGTCAAGGTATTGGAGTGGCCATCACAAAGCCCTGACCTCAATCCTATAGAACATTTGTGGGCAGAACTGAAAAAGTGTGTGCGATCAAGGAGGCCTACAAACCTGACTCAGTTACACCAGCTCTGTCAGGAGGAATGGGACAAAATTCACCCAACTTATTGTGGGAAGCTTGTGGAAAGCTAACTGAAATGTTTGACCCAAGTGAAACAATTTAAAGGCAATGCTACCAAATACTAATTAAGTTTCTGTACACTTCTGACTGTCACGACTTCCGCCGAAGTTCGTCCCTCTCCTTGTTCGGGCGGCGCTCGGCGGTCGAGGTCACCGGCTTTCTAGTCACCACCGATCCATGTTTCATTTTCGTTTTTTTTTTTTTCATTGTACACACCTGCTTTCCATTCCATAATCAGTGTTCCTTATTTAACCCTCTGGCTTCACCTTTTGTTTTGTGCGTGATTGTCGTTGTAAAGTGGTTTATTTTATGTGCTCTGGATATTTATGTTTATCCTTGTTGGAAGATTGCTTATTTTGAGTGAAGCTCAGATTTTTACTCATACCTGTGTCCTGCGCCTGATTCCGCCGTATCCATTCACCTAGAACGTTGACACTGACGCACTGGGAATGTGATGAAAAAAATAAAAGCTGAAATAAATCTTTCTCTCTACTATTATTCTGACATTTCACATTCTTAAAATAAAGTAGAGACCCTAACTGTCCTAAAACAGGGACTTTTTACTAAGATTAAATGTCAGGAATTTTGAAAAAATGTGTTTAAATGTATTTGGCTAAGGTGTATGTAAACCTCTGACTTAAACTGTACATATTACCTCAATTACCTCGACTAACCGGTGCCCCTGTATTAAGCCTCGCTATTGTTATTTTACTGCTGCTGTTTCATTGCTTGTTATTTTTATATTAAATTTAAAAATGTTTACTTTTTTTTACTTAAGCCTTATTTTTGTATCATTTTTATAAACTTCTTAAAGCCTTATAAGGTTAAAGCCTTATAAGTAAGCATTTCACTATAAGGTTGTACAACCTGTTGTTTTCGGTGCATGTGACAAATTCAATTTGATTTGATTTGATCTACAATATTATCCTTGTGTCTTATAAGGTTGAAAAAAGGGCCAGCACTCACTTGATTGTGATTTGCAATTGTAGAAGAACAGAGAAAGCTAAAGCTGAAATGTGTATCAGTGTGAAGTCTATTAAAGGTAGACTCAGCGATATGACGAAGATGCAGAAAGTAAACAACATAGTGGGTCCATTTTGAATCCGTGCACATGCTCAGATACTGTGTGACTGTGTGAGAGAAAAGTCTTGTTATATCGCTCATCTCAATATCTCAGGTGCTGCTCGTGGCAAGGTCATTTTTCTGAGTCTACCTTTAAGGAATGGCTATAAAAATAAAATGATAGCGTGTGTGTGTGTGTGTGTGTGTGTGTGTGTGTGTGTGTGTGTGTGTGTGGGTGTGTGTGCGTTTATAGGAATCAATAGACTCTACAGGGTTCTTGTTTGCAGACATAAGTGATTCTGCTCTCAGAGAACAAGATGACACTAGAGTTAATTAAACATAGCTCAATTGAGTGAGAGAGAGAGCGATAGAAAGAGAGAGAGGGAGAGAGAGAAAGATAAAGACAGAGGGAGAGAGAGTATATGGGGGAGAGCAATGTGAAGAGAGAGAGACAGAAAGTCTAATATGTGGAGGGAAGGGAGGTGAAGAGACAGAGTGGAAGATAGACAGAGTAGTAAAAAATATATTATTGGTGAATGTATATTTGGGAGAACACACCTAAAGCAAAAATGACATGAATGGGACTATAGCACTAATGTGTTCAAAGGACTGTATTTAGATACTTAGAGGCAGTCAACACACACACACACACACACACACAGTGGCATGTGTTTGTGCATGCAAGTGCATGTGTTGGCATGTATGATGCTCTCTCGCTGTGTTCCAGTGCTAGTTCATGATATCTCTGGTGAAACACTGACATTGTTCCAAATGGCACCCTAATTCCCTTAATAGTGCACAACTTTTGACCTGGGCCCATAAGTTTCATGGTCAAAAGTAGTGCACTATTTAGGCAATGGGGTGCCATTTGGGACATATCCACCATATCGCTTAATCACTTGATGAGCAGATGCTTGTCTCCGTGGCAACATCTCTTACATGCCGTGACCCATTTAAGTGACAATATATTTATTTATATACCGTACGTACTGCTTCGTATACAGTCACCTACAAAATGATTGACACCCCTGTTAAAGAAAAGCAAAAAATACTGTATAAAATCATAAATATAAATTCTGAACTATATTGTCCACTCAAAACTTTTAGAATTATATTAGTTTATGCTAATACAATTATATTAGTTTATGCGAATACAATTATATTAGTTTATGCTAATACAATTATATTAGTTTATGCGAATACAATTATATTAGTTTATGCTAATACAATTATATTAGTTTATGCGAATACAGTTATATTAGTTTATGCGAATACAATTATATTAGTTTATGCTAATACAATTATATTAGTTTATGCTAACACAATTATATTAGTTTATGCTAATTGAATTGCTTGGAGAAAAATATGTTGTTTAACAAGTAATAAAACATCTAAGAATGATACTGGTAAAAATGATTGGCACCCTTGTTTTCAATACTTTGTGCACCCTCCCCTTACTAGGATATCGACACTGAGACTTTTTCTAAAATGTTTTATGATATTGGAGAACACATTGGGAGGGTTCTTAGTCGATTCATCCATACAGAATCTCTCCAGATTCTCGATATCCTTCGGATTGCGCTTATGGACTGGCCTCTTCAATTCCAACCATAGGTTTTCAAAAGGGTTTAAGGGGTCAATTAACCATTTCTTTGTGGATGTTGATGTGCGTTTGGGGTCAGTGTCTTGCCCGAAGATCCACTTGCAGCCAAGTTTCAGCCTCCTGGCAGAGGCAACAATGTTTTATGTCCTCCTAAGTGGTAGAATTCATGATGCCTTTGATCTTAACGAGGGCCTCTGGACCGGTGGAAGCAAAACAGCCACATAACATCAAAGATCCACCACCATATTTTACAATAGGTATAAGGTTATTTCCTGTATATGAATCCTTCTTTGGAGGCCAAACCCACCACTGGTGTGCATGGCCAAGGAGCTCTATTTTAGTGTCATCTGACCATAGCACTTCGTTCCAATCCAAGTGCAATTGCTGTTCAACAAATTCCAGGCGTAAACATTTTTTGGTTGCTCTCAATGAAGGCCTTTTTTATGGCAACCCTTCCAAATAGTATATTGGCATGGAAGTGGTATCTAATTGTGTATTTGTAGAGTTGGTGACCCCTAGATGTGGCCCTTGGAATTTATTTTGCCTCTTAAACCATCTTCCTCACTGTATGTGGGGAAAATAAACACTTGGGTAATCTACCAGGTAAATTTAGTACGTTTAATCTTTCGTAATTGTGGTCATAATAGTGGTAAGTGTTATACTTGGGTTTTCAATTGTTATTTTTGTACCCATGTCTGATTTATGAAAGTCTAAAAAACATTTTTACCCCAGTGAAACAGGAAGCCGTGGATGGTCACAGTACAAGAGCTGTCTAGTCATTTGAATTTCCTGAATTCATATTTTGAGCTTGACAAATCTGAACTTAATGTTGAGTCTGTATATTATATTTGTCCAAAGCCTGGTTTTGCCCACTTTAGATGCAATGATTGAAATCACATGCTTCCTGTAGTTTTTGATCAGTCTCTTACATCGACGACATGGGTCCCATTATGCCTGGCGAAAACCAAACACTGCATTCCACAGTAAGAGTCTCATACCAACAGTCAAGCATGGTGGTGGTGGTGTGATAGTTTGGGGATTCTTTGGTGCCTCAGGAACTGGACGACTTGCCTTAATAGAAGGAACCATGAATTATGCTCTCTATCAGAGAATTCTACAAGAGAATGTCATGCAATCTGTCTGTGGGCTGAAGCTGAAGCGCAGCTGGGTCATGCAGCAAGACGATGATCCAAAACACAGAATCAAGTCTACAGTCATAGCCAAAAGTTTTGAGAATAATACAAATATAATTTTTCACAAAGTTTGGTTCTTCAGTGTCTTTAGATATTGTTGTCAGATGTTACTATGTAATTACTCTACACAATGAGGAACATCCTAACCATTCAGCTATGCTACATGATGAGGAACACCCTAACCCTTCAGCTGAGCTACATCATGAGGAACATCCTAACCCTTCAGCTGAGCTACATGATGAGGAACATCCTAACCCTTCAGCTATGCTACATGATGAGGAACACCCTAACCCTTCAGCTATGCTACATGATGAGAACATCCTAACCCTTCAGCTGAGCTACATGATGAGGAACATCCTAACCCTTCAGCTGAGCTACATGATGAGGAACACCCTAACCATTCAGCTGAGCTACATGATGAGGAACATCCTAACCATTCAGCTGAGCTACATGATGAGGAACATCCTAACCCTTCAGCTGAGCTACATGATGAGGAACACCCTAACCATTCAGCTGAGCTACATGATGAGGAACCTCCTTACCCTTGAGCTACACTACATGATGAAGAACATTCTAACCATTCAGCTATGCTACATGATGAGGAACCTCCTTACCCTTGAGCTACACTACATGATGAAGAACATTCTAACCATTCAGCTATGCTACATGATGAGGAACATCCTAACCCTTCAGCTACACTACATGATGTGGAACATCCTAACCCTTCAGCTAGGCTACATGATGAGGAACATCATAACCCTTCAGCTGAGCTACATGATGAGGAACATCCTAACCCTTCAGCTGAGCTACATGATGAGGAACATCCTAACCCCTCAGCTGAACTACATGATGAGGAACAACCTAACCATTCAGCTGAGCTACATGATGAGGAACATCCTAACCCCTCAGCTGAGCTACATGATGAGGAGCATCCTAACCCTTCAGCTACACTACATGACGAGGAACACCCTAACCCTTCAGGTACACTACATGATGAGGAACATCCTAACCCTTCAGCTACACTACATGATGAGGAACACCCTAACCCTTCAGGTACACTACATGATGAGGAACACCCTAACCCTTCAGGTACACTACATGATGAGGAGCATCCTAACCCTTCAGCTACACTACATGACGAGGAACACCCTAACCCTTCAGGTACACTACATGATGAGGAACATCCTAACCCTTCAGCTACACTACATGATGAGGAACATCCTAACCCTTCATCTGAGCTACATGATGAGGAACATCCTCACCCTTCAGCTGAGCTACATGATGAGGAACATCCTAACCCTTCAGCTATGCTACATGATGAGGAACATCCTAAACATTCAGCTGAGCTACATGATGAGGAACACCCTAACCCTTCATCTGAGCTACATGATGAGGAACACCCTAACCCCTCAGCTATGCTACATGATGAGGAACATCCTAACCCTTCAGCTGAGCTACATGATGAGGAACATCCTAACCCCTCAGCTGAGCTACATGATGAGGAGCATCCTAACCCTTCAGCTACACTACATGACGAGGAACACCCTAACCCTTCAGGTACACTACATGATGAGGAACATCCTAACCCTTCAGCTACACTACATGATGAGGAACATCCTAACCCTTCAGCTACACTACATGATGAGGAACATCCTAACCCTTCATCTGAGCTACATGATGAGGAACATCCTAACCATTCAGCTGAGCTACATGATGAGGAACATCCTAACCCTTCAGCTGAGCTACATGATGAGGAACATCCTAACCATTCAGCTGAGCTACATGATGAGGAACATCCTAACCCCTCAGCTGAGCTACATGATGAGGAACACCCTAACCCTTCATCTGAGCTACATGATGAGGAACACCCTAACCCTTCAGCTGAGCTACATGATGAGGAACATCCTAACCCTTCAGCTGAGCTACATGATGAGGAACATCCTAACCCTTCAGCTGAGCTACATGATGAGGAACATCCTAACCCTTCAGCTGAGCTACATGATGAGGAACATCCTAACCCTTCAGCTGAGCTACATGATGAGGAACACCCTAACCCTTCAGCTACACTACATGATGAGGAACATCCTAACCCTTCAGCTACACTACATGATGAGAAACATCCTAACCCTTCAGCTACACTACATGATGAGAAACATCCTAACCCTTCAGCTACACTACATGATGAGGAACATCCTAACCCTTCAGCTGAGCTACATGATGAGGAACATCCTAACCCTTCAGCTGAGCTACATGATGAGGAACATCCTAACCATTCAGCTGAGCTACATGATGAGGAACATCCTAACCCCTCAGCTGAGCTACATGATGAGGAACACCCTAACCCTTCATCTGAGCTACATGATGAGGAACACCCTAACCCTTCAGCTGAGCTACATGATGAGGAACATCCTAACCCTTCAGCTGAGCTACATGATGAGGAACATCCTAACCCTTCAGCTGAGCTACATGATGAGGAACATCCTAACCCTTCAGCTGAGCTACATGATGAGGAACATCCTAACCCTTCAGCTGAGCTACATGATGAGGAACACCCTAACCCTTCAGCTACACTACATGATGAGGAACATCCTAACCCTTCAGCTACACTACATGATGAGAAACATCCTAACCCTTCAGCTACACTACATGATGAGAAACATCCTAACCCTTCAGCTACACTACATGATGAGGAACATCCTAACCCTTCAGCTGAGCTACATGATGAGGAACATCCTAACCCTTCAGCTACACTACATGATGAGGAACATCCTAACCCTTCAGCTGAGCTACATGATGAGGAACATCCTAACCCCTCAGCTGAGCTACATGATGAGGAACACCCTAACCCTTCATCTGAGCTACATGATGAGGAACACCCTAACCCTTCATCTGAGCTACATGATGAGGAACACCCTAACCCTTCATCTGAGCTACATGATGAGGAACACCCTAACCCTTCAGCTGAGCTACATGATGAGGAACATCCTAACCCTTCAGCTGAGCTACATGATGAGGAACATCCTAACCCTTCAGCTGAGATACATGATGAGGAACATACTAACCCTTCAGCTGAGCTACATGATGAGGAACACCATAACACTTCAGCTACACTAAATGATGAGAAACATCCTAACCCTTCAGCTACACTACATGATGAGAAACAACCTAACCCTTCAGCTACACTACATGATGAGGAACATCCTAACCATTCAGCTGAGCTACATGATGAGGAACATCCAAACCCTTCATCTGAGCTACATGATGAGGAACATCCTAACCCTTCAGCTACACTACATGATGAGGAACATCCTAACCCTTCAGCTGAGCTACATGATGAGGAACATCCTAACCCTTCAGCTGAGCTACATGATGAGGAACATCCTAACCCTTCAGCTACACTACATGATGAGGAACATCCTAACCATTCAGCTGAGCTACATGATGAGGAACATCCTAACCCTTCAGCTGAGCTACATGATGAGGAGCATCCTAACCCTTCAGCTACACTACATGACGAGGAACACCCTAACCCTTCAGGTACACTACATGATGAGGAACATCCTAACCCTTCAGCTACACTACATGATGAGGAACATCCTAACCCTTCAGCTACACTACATGATGAGGAACATCCTAACCCTTCAGCTGAGCTACATGATGAGGAACATCCTAACCCTTCAGCTGAGCTACATGATGAGGAACATCCTAACCCTTCAGCTGAGCTACATGATGAGGAACATCCTAACCCTTCAGCTACACTACATGATGAGGAACATCCTAACCCCTCAGCTGAGCTACATGATGAGGAACATCCTAACCATTCTGCTGAGCTACATGATGAGGAACACCCTAACCCTTCAGCTACACTACATGATGAGGAACATCCTAACCCCTCAGCTGAGCTACATGATGAGGAACATCCTAACCCTTCAGCTGAGCTACATGATGAGGAACACCCTAACCCTTCAGCTACACTACATGATGAGGAACATCCTAACCCCTCAGCTGAGCTACATGATGAGGAACATCCTAACCCTTCAGCTGAGCTACATGATGAGGAACATCCTAACCCTTCAGCTACACTACATGATGAGGAACATCCTAACCCCTCAGCTACGCTACATGATGAAGAACAAATTAACTCTTTAGCTACACTACATAATGAGGAATATCCTAACCCCTCAGATATGGTACAGGATGAAGAACATCCTAACATTTTAGCTACTCAACATGATGAGGAACATCCTAACCCTTCAGCTGTGCTACATGCTGAGGAACATCCTAACCCTTCAGCTACACTACATAATGAGGAACATCCTAACCCTTCAGCTATGCTACATTATGAGGAGCATCCTAACCCTTCAGCTACACTACATGACGAGGAACATCCTAACCCTTCAGCTACACTACATTATGAGGAGCATCCTAACCCTTCAGCTACACTACATGACGAGGAACACCCTAACCCTTCAGCTACACTACATGATGAGGAACATCCTAACCCTTCAGCTGAGCTACATGATGAAGAACAAATTAACTCTTTAGCTACACTACATGATGAGGAACATCCTAACAATTCAGCTGAGCTACATGATGAGGAACATCCTAACCCTTCAGCTGAGCTACATGATGAGGAACATCCTAACCCTTCAGCTACACTACATGATGAGGAACATCCTAACCCCTCAGCTGAGCTACATGATGAGGAACACCCTAACCCTTCATCTGAGCTACATGATGAGGAACACCCTAACCCTTCAGCTGAGCTACATGATGAGGAACATCCTAACCCTTCAGCTGAGCTACATGATGAGGAACATCCTAACCCTTCAGCTGAGCTACATGATGAGGAACATCCTAACCCTTCAGCTGAGCTACATGATGAGGAACACCCTAACCCTTCAGCTACACTACATGATGAGGAACATCCTAACCCTTCAGCTGAGCTACATGATGAGGAACATCCTAACCCTTCAGCTGAGCTACATGATGAGGAACATCCTAACCCTTCAGCTACACTACATGATGAGGAACATCCTAACCCTTCAGCTACACTACATGATGAGGAACATCCTAACCCCTCAGCTGAGCTACATGATGAGGAACATCCTAACCATTCAGCTGAGCTACATGATGAGGAACACCCTAACCCTTCAGCTACACTACATGATGAGGAACATCCTAACCCCTCAGCTGAGCTACATGATGAGGAACATCCTAACCATTCAGCTGAGCTACATGATGAGGAACATCCTAACCCTTCAGCTACACTACATGATGAGGAACATCCTAACCCTTCAGCTGAGCTACATGATGAGGAACATCCTAACCCTTCAGCTACACTACATGATGAGGAACATCCTAACCCCTCAGCTACGCTACATGATGAAGAACAAATTAACTCTTTAGCTACACTACATAATGAGGAATATCCTAACCCCTCAGATATGGTACAGGATGAAGAACATCCTAACATTTTAGCTACTCAACATGATGAGGAACATCCTAACCCTTCAGCTGTGCTACATGCTGAGGAACATCCTAACCCTTCAGCTACACTACATGATGAGGAACATCCTAACCCTTCAGCTACACTACATGATGAGGAACATCCTAACCCTTCAGCTACACTACATGATGAGGAACATCCTAACCCTTCAGCTACACTACATAATGGGGAACATCCTAACCTTACAGCTATGCTACATAATGAGGAATATTCTAACCCTTCAGTTATGCTACATGATGAAGAACATCCTAACCCTTCAGCTACATGATGAAGAACATCCTAACCCTTCAGCTACACTACATGATAAGGAACATTCTAACCTTTTAGCTACATGATGAGGAACATCCTAACCCTTCAGCTACACTACATGATGAGGAACATTCTAACCCTTCAGCTACTCTACATGATGAAGAACATCCTAACCCTTCAGCTACTCTACAAAAGCAGCCAACAAGTTCAGCATTTGTGGGAACTCCTTCAAGTATTTTGCAAACACATTTCTCATGTAGCTGGTTGAGAGAATGCCAAGAGGGTGCAAAGCTGTCATCAAGGCAATGGCTTGCGAATATATTTAGATTTGTTTACCACATTTTTGGTTACTACATGATTCCATATGTTTTTTTTCATTTCTTTATGTCTTCACTATTATTGTACAATGTAGAAAATAGTAAAAATTAAGAAAAACCCTTGAATGAGTAGGTGTGTCCAAACTTTGACTGGTAGTGTATGTGGTCAGTTTTTTATAGAGTTGTCCAAGTCATCCATGGTAATGTTACTCCTGCAGTATTTATGCTGATGGTAGACGGAACAAAAATCTATTCAAATCACTTACAAATCACTTATTAGGACAAGTGTCAATGGCCTATCATAGTTTTGATTCTAACATATACAGGCCATGGTCTCACCTGAGAGAGAGAAGGTAGGTAATATACTTGCTATGGTCTCAACTGAGAGAGAGGAGGTAGGTTATATTCTAACTCAATGTGATTGTACAATCATTCATTTCTCAAGTTTTATCCAAAAAAGGGAAAATACTTGTAATGAGCGTAATGTCTGCCATTCTTTATGAACAAAAGTTTCCTACTAAGCCCTTTGCACTGATGTTCCTGGAGATACTCTGCTTGGTTGGTAGTGGGACAGGAGGGAAGAGTGAGTCTGTGTGGATTGTTGGCACTGTGTGGGAAAACATGAAATACAATGCAATGCCATATTCCTGTATACACCCCACTGTATCCTGTGCATATGACAAAGAGACATTGATTTTGATTCGATAACGTAATATTGATGGAATATGAGTAAAATATAGTGAGAACGTAAACACCGTTTATGAATTCAACCATCAATTCACCATCAATGCTCTGTTGACTACAGCGAAGCATGACAACAGCGTCCTTTACATACACAGGAACTGGTGTTGTGCTCATAGTCCACCAATATGTCATGCAGATGAGCCATCGTTTACTTGAATGACCATGCTGAATATCAGTCGTTCTAGTGTGTAGTTCCCACTAGGTACGAATCAATGGTGCCGACAGAGATGGTCGCCTCGCTTCCAGTCCTTAGGAACTATTTTGTTTTTTTATGTATTATTTCTTACATTGTTAGCCCAGAAAATATTAATTATTATTATTATCACATACTTACATACACCCGGGAATAACTATTGGATATCAGAGCGATGTCAATTTTACGACCAGGAATACGACTTTCCTGAAGTGGATCCTTTGTTCACACCAACACCCAGGTCATTTGATCTGATTCCAGAGGCCGACCCATAACAACGTTGGCGCAGAAGAGGTAGATGAAGCGGCCTTCTGGTCAGACTTTCGGAGGCGTGCATAACACCCACCACGTCCAAGTATATTACTCGCCAATGTCCAGTTTTTAGATAACAAGCCAGACGAAATTAGAGCAAGGGATGTGTTCAAGAGAGACATCAGGGCTTGTAAAATACTCTGTTTTTACAGAAACTTGGCTCTCAGGATATGTTTTCGGAGTCGGTACAGCCACCAGGATTCTTTTTGTGTTACTCCAACAGAAATTAGCGTCTCTCTTGGAAGAATAAGGGCAGGGGTGTATGCTACGTGATTAACGACTCATGGTGTAATCGTAACAACATACAGGAACTTTTGTTCACCTGACCTAGAATTCCTCACATTCAAATGCCGACCATATTATATCTCAAGAGAATTCTCATAGGTTATTGTCACAGCTGTGTATATCCCCCCTCAAGCCGATGCCACGACGGCCCTCAAGGAACTTCACTGGACTCTATGAAAACTTGAAAGGATATATCCTGAGGATGCATTTGTTGCAGCTGAGGATTTTAACAAAGCAAATTTGAGAACAAAGCTACCTAAATGCTATCAGCATATTGATTGTAGCACTGGTGCTGTCACATTCGTCGGATAGAGGAGACCAAGGCGCAGCGTGATGAGAATACATTCTTCTTTCATGAAAGCAAGAACAATAAACCAACTATACAAAACAACAAAATGAACGTGAGGCTATAAACACGAGTGCTGACATGCAACTACTCAAAGACAATAACCCACAAACTATCCAAGGAATATGGCTACCTAAATATGGTCCCCAATCAGAGTCAACGATAAACAGCTGCCTCTGATTGAGAACCAATCTAGGTAACCATAGACATATAATCCCCTAGACTAGAAAAAAACCATAAACATACAAAATGCATATACCCACCCTTGTCACATCCTGACCTGACCAAAAATAATAAAGAAAACAAAGATAACTAAAGTCAGGGCATGAAAGTACCCCCCCAAAGGTGCGGACTCCCGAACCGCAAACTTACTTGAACTTGAACTTGAACTTATAGGGGAGGGTGCGGGTGGGCATCTACCCTCGGTGGTGGCTCTGGTTCTGGACGCCGCCCCCCATCTGTACTCTGGGTCCGCTCTTGTAGCACTGACCTGTGGATTATTGCCGTAGGCCCCGTACTGGGGACCCTCGCTGCGTGGATCATCACCGGATGTTCTGGACTGTTGACCGGCGCTGGAGACCCCGGACTGGGGACCGTCGCTGGAGACCCCGGGCTGGAGACCGTCGCTGGAGATTCCGGGCTGTGGAACGTCATTGGAGGTTCCGGACTGTGGCCCGTCGCTGGAGGCTCTAGACTGTGGCCCGTTATTGGAGGTTCCGGACTGTGGCCAGTCATTGGAGATTCTGGACTGTGGCCCGTCGTTGGTGGTTCCGGTCTGTGAACTGTCGCCGGATGCTCTGGACTGGGTACTGTCGCCGGATGCTCTGGACTGGGTACTGTCGCCGGACGCTCTGGACTGCCTAGGCGCACTGTAGGCCTGGTGCATGGTGCCGGCACTGGTGGTACCGTGCTGGGGACATGCACCTCAGGGCGGGTGTGAGGAGCAAGAACAGGGTGTCCTGGACCCTGGAGGCGCACTGGAGTCCCGGTGCATGGTGCCGGCACTCGTGGTACCGGACTGGGGGGACACACCTCAGCGCGAGTGCGGGGAGGAGGAACAGGGCGTCCTGGACTGCCGAGGCGCACTGTAGGCCTGGTGCGTTGTTCCGACACTGGTGGTACCGGGCTGGGGACACGCACCTTAGGGCGAGTTCGAGGAGCAGGAACTGGGCGTACTGGACCCTGGAGGCGCACTGGAGGCCTGGTGCGTGGTGCCGGGCTGGTGACAACATAGAAATACAAGACTAGAACAGGCCCTAGTCACGCTCTGACCTATTGCACCATAGAGAACCCCAAGGGCTCTGGAAGCTCTGGACTGTGAACCGTCAATGGAAGCTGTGGACTCTGGTTCCGGATGGTGGACCGTCACTGGAGTTTCTGGACCGTACCCATGCACTGGTGGACGAGTGCGGGGAGCCAGCACAGAATGTACAGGGCTGCAGAGTCGCACTGGAGGCCTGGTGTGTGGAGCCGGCACAGGTGGCACCAGACTGATGACACGCTCTTCAGGGCGAGAGCAGGGAGCCGGCACAGGACGTAACATCTCCAACATCTCTCTCCGATCTCCCTCCTCCAACAGCTCCTTCGACTCCCCAACGGGTTTTGGCTCTCTCCTCGACTGACATCCCCTTGTGCCCCCCCAAAATCTTTTTGGGGTTTCTGTGGCCGCAGACCCAAGCGTTTTCGCTGTCCTCCTAAACTCCTTGGCGACTCCCGCCAAGGAAGGGTCTTACATCCACCCATTATTTCCTCCTTTTCCTCTATGGCACGCTGCTTGGTCCTGTTGTGGTGGGATATTCTGTCACATTCGTCGTATACATAATGAGCGGACCAAGGCGCAGCGTGAGTAGAGTTCCACATATTTATTAAAAGTGAACCTTCAAAAAACAACAAAGAATAAACGAACGAAGTTCGTAGTGCACATAGCACTGAACCAAAATGAAACAATTCCCACAAACGCTTGTGGGAAAAGGACCACACTAAGTATGATCCCAAATTAGAGGCAACGATCATCAGCTGCCACCAATTGGGAACCATACTCACACCAACATAGAAATACAAGACTAGATCACCCCCTCGTCACGCTCTGACCTATTGCACCATAGAGAACCCCAAGGGCTCTCTATGGTCAGGGCATGACATTCCCAGTCATTTGAAATCCATAGATTCGTGCCTCATGCTGTTTTTTTTTCAATTGACTGATTTCCTTATATTAAATGTAACTCAGTAAAATCTTAGAAATTGTTTCATGTTGCATTTATATTTTTGTTCAGTGTAATCCCAATATTTATCCAAGTTCTGGATTGGTCATGAGCAGTCTTTTTCTCACTTATTTGTATCTTTTGTTAATTCAGACCCAAAACCTGAGAATGATGGTTGTATCTTTTTTCCCTGCTACAAAGACAGTTTATTCAAATCAAATCACATTTTATTGGTCACATGCACATATTTAGCAGATGTTATTGTGGGTGTAGCGAAATAGCGCAGTAGTATCTATCAATTCAAAAATGTTTATTTGCAAACAAGTTAGCTAGTTATTGGCTTCATCTGCTATGTGTTTGTTTCTGGCTGCTATAAAATTAGCTAGTAAGTGACTTAAATTCCTCTCCAGCTCCAGGGCCATGACAACAGGGTAATTCAAGTAGGCGGGATTTAACGCAAAGGCACACCTTGCCCAGAAGGCCAGGCTAAATTGGCTCAGGGCTCAACCCCCTTATTTTCTTTCAAAGTGAAAACCAACGACCTGCAGATTCCTGCTTTAACTATGTTAAAAATCAAGAGACACTTCAGCACAGAAATTAGTCTTCCAGTTATGCAGTTGGACATAGTGCATCTGTAGTGGAAGTAATGTGCCTTGCCAAACACACGGGTGGCCCAACCATCATTAGCCTGTATCACCGTGGTAACAACCACTGAAGCACGGTCACTAGGGGAGAGCGAGCTATCTGGCAAAACCATCACAAACCACTGGACTCCACTGATACACATCATCAAAGACTGTGTGGTGTCTGTGTGTGTGGTGTGTGTTTATGTGTGTGTGTATGTGTATGTGTGGTGTCTGTTTGTGTGTGTGTTGTGTGTGAGTTTGTGTGCGTGGTAGGATGTGAGTGTGTGTGTGTGTGTTGTGTGTGAGTTTATGTGTGTGTGTGTGTGTGTGTGTGTGTGTGTGTGTGTGTGTGTGTGTGTGTGTGTGTGTGTGTGTGTGTGTGTGTGTGTGTGTGTACATCCGTGTGTGTGTACATCCCAGTGAAAGGGTAATGAGGACGACTGTAGTTGAGCTCATTTAGACAGTCAGGTTCCAGTTGCACACGCACGCACGCACGCACGCACGCACACACACACACACACACACACACACACACACACACACACACACACACACACACACACACACACACACACACACACACACACACACACACACACACACACACACACACACACACACACACACACACACACACCTTAAACCATGGCCTATTACAATAAGCCAACTCCTAAACCTAAAACATTCCTCAGTTTGTGCCTCTGTCCCAAACCAACAAAACCCTTCATGCTGCCATACCATAGCTTAAAATTCTCACATCCCTAAGTCCACATCACAGTGAGATAAACAGGAGCCATGAGTCCCAGGGCAACACAGTCCTGTCCCAGAGTCAAAATAAGCCCAGAGTCTTACTCTACAGCCAGGGACAAAGCCCAACACCATGGCCTATTACCATAGCAGAGATAGAAAGAGAGAGAGAGAGAGAGACAGAGAGAGAGAGAGAAACTCACAGCGCCAAAGCTCCACAGCTTCAAACCTGACAACCCTAAGCCCAAACCATGCCCTATTCACGGAGCCAATGATAAAGCCAAGAAGTTCAACCCCTCAAACCACCATAGATCCCAGGACCTGATAACATCTTCATGTTCCAGACCAGTGCATGTGGTGTTTTGCCAAAATCAAACCAAAGAATGGCACAGCCTTCTAACCTCCACTTCAGAGCTCTGGGTTTTGTGTATTCACCAGGCCTTGCTCCACGGGGTTTACACACGCACACATATACGCTCACAATTGCGTGTGTGTGTGTGCATGCGCAATTGTGAGCGTATATGTGTGTGTGTGTGTTTCACTTCCCTCTCCCCTCACTGTCATCTTAAAGGCCTCAAGGGCCAACCCATCCCCAACGATGTACTCTAACTATCCTACCCAGATATCGATACCTCCGGGGTCAGACAGATATGCTTGACAGAGCACACTGTGTAAGGAGAGAAAGGAGGGTGTGTGTATGTGTATGTGTGCGTGTGTGTGTGCTTGCATGCATGCGTGGGTGGGTGTGTGTGGATGGTATGGAGTTATCACTGATGTCTCTGGCAACCAGCTCTATAGAATGTCTTCATGTCTGTATGCAAGTACGTATTTATTCTCCATTATTATGAAGAGGGAGATTGAGAGAGTTCAAGGGAGCGAGAGAAAGAGAGTGAGAAAGAGAGAGAGAAAGGGGTGGAGAGAGAAGAGAGAAATCAGTATCTGTGCATGCATAGCCATGTACTTTCCAGCTATTGCCTACACCAGCCATAAATCTTTACAATTTAGACACACACATTAATAAATACATAAAAGGATAAATATGTGAATAAAATACCCATGCAGGCTTTTCTACATGCAGCACGCAGACACACACACGTACAAACACACACGCGCGGGCACACGCACACACACACACACACACACACACACACACACACACACACACACACACACACAGTAAGGGATTTATGAAGGTATCAGCCATTCTCAGCCCACTGTCACACACCAGTAGTTACCAGGCTTGGATTTAAGACCTCTTTTCTTATTCTTTCTATTTCTCTCTCCTTTTTTACTACCTTCCTTTCTCTATTTATTCATTTACCTCATGTTCACTTCCTACCCATCTCTCTCTCTCTCTCCCTCTCCCTCCCTCTCTCTCTCTCTCTCTTTTCTTTCTCACTTCCCCATCTCTCTGTCTTCCCCTCTCTGTCTTCTCCTCTCTGCAGTTGTAGTAGTACATTTTAATGTGATAGTAAAGTATTCATAGAGAATAGTGGTGTTGGAAAATGTCTATATTATCCCTAATAAAAAGCTGAATATCTACATTCTTAACACACACAGTTACAAACACTCACACCCAGCCAGGTCTCGTCAAACATCTCATTCCAAAATCAAAGGCATTAATATGGAGTTGTCCCCCCTCTGCTGCTATAACAGCCTCCACTCTTCTGGGAAGGCTTTCCACTAGATGTTGGAACATTGCTGCAGGGACTTGCTTCCATTCAGCCACAAGAGTATTTGTGAGGTCGGACACTGATGTTGGGCGATTAGACCTTGCTCGAAGTCTGTGTTCCAATTCATGCCAAAGGTGTTTGATGGGTTTGAGGTCAGGGCTCTGTGCAGGCCAGTCAAGTTCTTTACACCGATTTCGACAAACCATTTCTGTATGGACCTCAATTTGTGCACGGGGGGCATTGTCATGCTGCAACAGGAAAAGGCCTTCCCCAAACTGTTGCCACAAAGTTGGAAGCACAGAATTGTCTAGAATATCATTGTATGCTGTAGCGTTAAGATGACCCTTAACTGGAACTAAGGGGCCGAGGCCGAACCATGAAAAACAGCCCCTGACAATAATTCCTCCTCCACCAAACTTGGAGGAGCGTTTTCCTGGAATCCGCCAAACCCAGATCCATCCGTAGAACTGATTCATCACTCCAGACAATTTCCACTGTTCCAAGGAACAATGGCGGCGAGCTTTTCATCACTCCAGCCGACACCTGGCATTGCACATGGTGATCTTAGTTTTGTGTGCGGCTGCTCTGCCATGGAAACCCATTTCATGAAGCTCCCAACGGACAGTTCTTGTGCTGACATGGCTTCCAGAGGCAGTTTGGAACTCGGTAATGAGCTTTGCAACCGAGGACAGACGATTTTTCCGCTACGTGCTTCAGCATTCGGTGGTCCTGTTCTGTGAACTTGTGTAGCCTACCACTTCGCGGCTAAGCCGTTGTTGCTCTTCGACGTTTCCACTTCACAATAGCAGCACTTACAGTTGACCCGGGCAGCTCTAGCAGGGCAGAAATGGACTTGTTGGAAAAGTGTCATCATATGACAGTGCCACTCTGAAAGTCACTGAGCTCTTCGGTAAGGACATTCTACTGCCAATGTCTGTCTATGGAGATTGCATGGCTGTCTGTTCATTTTTTTCCACCTGTCAGCAATGGGTGTGGCTGAAATTGCCAAATCCACAAATTAGAAAGGGTGTCCACAGACTTTTGAATATATAGTGTAGTTACAAACCTCCACACACCACCATACACCACAAGGTTATATTCATATATTATATATATAACATCACAATAACAGTTTCAAGTTATTCTAAAGTTTTAGTCACACACGCACATGTGCACGTGCACACACACCCACACCCACACACACACACACATACACACACATCTTCCAGACTGATGCTGTGTTGGGAGAGTCAGTATCGATCCACAAGCGTCAGCATGTCCTCTATAACAAGCACACTGCAGTATTGCTGTCAGATAGAGGTGTGTCTGTGTGTGTGCGTGTAAATGGACATGTTTAACTATACTTGTGGGGACCAGAAGACCCCACAAGAATAGTATACAAACAAACATTTGACCAACTGGGGATCTTTTTTAGTCCTCCAAGGTCAAACGCTATTTCTAGAGGGATAAGGATAGAATTAGTGTTAGGGTCACAATTAGGTCTAGGGTTAGGGGCTAGGGTTAGTTTTAGTGTTAGGAGCTTGGGTTCATTTTAAGGTTAAGAGCTAGGGTTATGTTTAGGGTTAGGGTTTCGAGTTAAGGTTTATGGTAAGGGTACAGGTTAGGGTACGGTTTAGGGTTAGGGGTTAGGGAAAATAGGATTTTGAATGGAACAGAACTGTGTCCCCCCACAAAAGGTTAGTTGTACAGGACTGTGTGTGTGTGTGTGTGTGTGTGTGTGTGTGTGTGTGTGTGTGTGTGTGTGTGTGTGTGTGTGTGTGTGTGTGTGTGTGTGTGTGTGTGTGTGTGTGTGTGTGTGTGTGTGTGTGTGTGTGTGTGTGTGTGTGTGTGTGATAATTTGTCTGGTTTACACAGCAATATAATTCATGTTTAAGTTATTACTCAGCACCGTCAACACTTAGTACTCAACACTTTTATAAGCCATAAATTGTGTGTTCTTCCTATTTCCACTCAGCGCTACAACAAGCAGTGCAGCAGTAATGAATGAGGAGGAAAGTGGATCTATAGGCGTTGTTGTTATTATTAGCAGCTTTTTTAATATCAAGGAATATTTCACGTTCTCTGTTCATGGGAGTAACAACATGAATTTGTGCATGAGGCAGAAATAATGCGGTGCGACTCATGTTTTTGCCATCAGCTGGAAGAAGGTGTCACTTTTTGGAAGGTGTCAGAAGAGGAAAGGGAGAGTGGGATGTTGAGAGACGGATCATCAGTCCGCTGAGACTGACCATCAGATGCAGGCACCATAAGGCCAGTAAAATAAAACCCAAATTATTTTAATGTATACTCACTCAGCTATGCCTCACAAGTAATACAACAATGGATCTATTACTGGTGTGATCATATAGCATTACCGGTGTGATCATATAGCATTACCGGTGTGGTCATATAGCATTACCGGTGTGATCATATAGCATTACCGGTGTGATCATATCGCATTACCGGTGTGATCATATCACATTACCGGTGTGATCATATAGCATTACCGGTGTGATCATATAGCATTACCGGTGTGATCATACCGCATTACCGGTGTGATCATATAGCATTACCGGTGTGAGCATATAGCATTACCGGTGTGATCATATAGCATTACCGGTGTGATCATATAGCATTACCGGTGTGATCACATAGCCTATCTCAAACTTTGAAATATAATTTTTTTAATTGTCCCAAACAACAATGCATTGGCAGGTAAATTCAAGCAAAGCCAGTATGTGGTGATAATGTGTTGGGCCTATAGCTTACTGCACAAACCTCTTTGATACAGTACTGTTTTTAATTGGTTAATGTTGCATTTGTTTACACTCTTTAAGTCGTGTTAATAAAAAATCAGAGTGGTATATCTCAGCCTGCATTTTGACTCAGAAATTGATCTTGACTCAGAAAAGGTTGGTGACCACTGGTCTAATATTTACACGTGCTGTGTGCCTTCCTCAGGCCCCGTTTGAGTAGATGTCCTGGATGGGTGGGAGCACGGTCCCAGTGCTGTACCCTGTTGCGCCCTCTTGACCATAGTGGTCCTCTGTGATATGGACACAGAGGAACTTAAAACGTGTGACTCTCTCTATTACAGTACCATTGATGTGAATTGGGCCATGTTCACTCCTCTACTTCCTGAGGTCAACAATCAACTCCGATGTTTTCCTGACGTTGAGGGAGAGCTTGTTGTCATGACACCACAATGCCTGTTCACTTACCTCCTCCCTATAGAGGGCTTGCAGTTGCATTACAAATTGCCAAGCAACCACACCAGGCGCCGTGTTGGAAGACCAGAGTCAGTCTGGTGGAAGTCCTCTAATCGTCCACATGGTCATGGCTATAATAGATGCCGCTTCTTTTTGCATTTTAGCTATAACCTTAAACCTTTTCCTAACAACCTAATTACCCAGTTCAAGTCCCTAGCAAGAAAAAATATGAGAACAAAGATAGAAAGCAACATAATATCCAGTGCTGTCTAATTGAAGTATAACGCCTGTTTCTTGGTGATGTTTTCTGTCCTCAGAGAGCTGGGAAACCCTATCTGGAGATGAAGATGTCCCAACGAATGTCCCAATAGAATATGAGTACCTCCTTGTTGAGCATGGGTTATGTGTACCTATATTACCACATTTTGTATACAAAAATACAGTTTAAAAGTCACACACAATGTATAAATCTATCACAACTGGAGCAGGCCAACCCTGCTGGGTGTGCAGGCTTCTGTTCCAGCCCTGCACTAACATACCTGATTCAATGTATCCAACCTAATTAGTTGATAATCAAGTGTGCTATTGCTGGGCTGGAACAGAAGTCTGCTCCCCCCAGTCTGCCACCTCTGGTATCAACTTCTTTTTTTACCTGAAATTATGCTTTAGTCATAATACCCTACTTGTTACTAAGATGTCTAACCTTTATACTGTATATAAGTAAGCTTACTTGTACACTTTGAAACTATATGAAATAGAGTGGATTCTTTGAAGTGAAGTGTTTAAACTTGTTTAATTGTTAAGTTAAAAACTCTATTAATGAACTGGTGTCAATGTTGATTAATCACGGATCACAATCTTGCAGTTGAGGGGAAGGGAATACGTCTCTAATTTGTATGTGTGTTTCTGTGTTGTATTCTCAAATGAACATTACCTTTTTTTCCATTTTAAGCTCTACAATTAATTTGATATGATTGTCACAATTTTTTCAGCTTTTCAGCATATCAGCAATGTGATAATGGCATGCAACCCCAATGCAGCCATAGGCCTACAGTGGTTCCCCTCTCCAGTCCTTGAGTACCTCAAACAGCACACATTTTTGCTGTAGCCCCGTAAAAACATACTGCACCTAATTCAACTAATTGAGGGCCTGGTGATTAGTTGACATGTTGAATCAGGTGTGAAATGCATAGCTTAACTCACACATTGTTTACATTTCGTTGAGCTATATGTTCTCATTTTAAAACAATACCATCAGATAATGTATATGAGGCTAATCATTATACCAGATTTTGTACATGCCTTGTGTGGACATTACATTGTTGATTGCAAATCCAACCCTTGTAATCTAGGTAGTGAAATGTCTAGAAGCAGAAAATATTCAAAATGTGTTTAAATTGTAAAGTAAAGAATCATTAGGCTATAAGAAATACATTTTAAGGCAAAGAAAAACAGTTTTCATTTCAACCATACAACAATAGAGTATATTATTAAAGTACAGTATCTTTACAATATCATGAACAGTCTTTGACATGTTGTTCCAAATTACATTATAGACCCTCTATAGTCTGACTCATCAGGCCTATAACTGTGGTGTGGTGAATGAACTAGAGGATGGAGTTGGAGTCGTGCAAAGACACGAAGTCCTGGGTGAACAGGGAGTACAGCTGGGATGATGGGAGAAAAGTGTACCATGGCCGAGGGGAAGGGAGCAGGTTTTCAGAATGAAATCCCAACCGGAACTAAATGATAAAATGAAACCCAGCCCTGTAGTGAAGGATGGAATGAAACCCAACCCTGTAGTGAAGGATGAAATGAAATTCAGCCCTGTAGTGAAGGATGAAATGAAACCCAGCCCTGTAGTTAACGATGTAAGGAAACCCAGCCCTATAGTGAAGGATGAAATTAAACTCAGCCCTGTAGTGAAGGATGAAGAGTAGCCATCCATATTACAAGACAGAGAGAGAGAGAGAGATCCTCTTTTAGTCCACATGGTATGCAAATTCCTACAAGGCAGGCAATGTGTCAAGTAGACTGGTTGACAAATGTGAGGGTGTGTGTGTGTTTGTGGGTGTGTGATACTTAGCCAATGAGGTTGTTAGAGGGACAACAGCAAATGTTTCACCCAGTGTCGCAGTGCAGTCACACACACGTGTTGTGTGTGTGTGTGGGTTTGCTTGAGTCTGTGTGAGTTTCATGTTTCAAGGTTCTGGTTTCATTAGTAGTATGTACAGGATACACATGGTACACACCGTCCAACGAAATGCTTACTTGCAGGTTCCTTCTCGACAATACAACAACAATAAGAAACAATACAAGATAAGTATATGAACATAAAGTAAATGGTTCAGTATAATAAAATAAACATTATAGCATCAGTATAATATAGGAGGGCACAATTTATAGTCCAATATTTATTTGTGTATTGGGGAACAGGGTGATGGAGGGGATGGGGAAAAAGTGTATGCATTGAGCAGCATAATAAGAGTCTGGTAGCAGCAAATGTGACGTGTGTGTAGAATGAATTTATAAAGTGCCTTCGGAAAGTATTCAGACCACTTGACTATTTCCACATTTTGTTGTTACAGCCTTATTCTAAAATGTATTAAATATTTTTCTTCCTAATCAATCTACAGACAATACCTGATAATCGCAAAGCAAAACAGGTTTTTAGACAGGGAAAATTGAAATATTCAGACCCTTTACTCCTTTGGCATCGATTACAGCATCGAGTCTTCTTGGGTGTGATGCTACAAGCTTGACACACCTGTATATTTGGGGAGTTGCTCCCATTCTTCTCTGCAGATCCTCTCATGCTCTGTCAGAGTTGATGGGGATGTCACGCCCTGGTCAAAATATATTATGTTTATTCTTCATTTATTCGGTCAGGCCAGGGTGTGACATGGGTTATTGTGGTGTGTTTTTGTCTTGGGGTTTTGTGGGATGTCTAGCGTTAGTCTATGGCTGCCTGAGGCGGTTCTTAATCAGAGTCAGGTGATTATCGTTGTCTCTGATTGGGAACCATATTGAGGCAGCCATATTCTTTGTGTGTTTCGTGGGTGATTGTCCTTAGTGTCCTTGTTCCTGTCTCTATCTTAGTTTACACTAGTATAGGCTGTTTCGGTTTTCGTTACGTTCTTTTGTTTTTGTAGTATTTGTATTGATTCGTGTTTTACGTTATTTCATTAAACATGAATCGCAATCTACACGCTGCATTTTGGTCCGACTCTCCTTCGCCTACAGAAACCCGTTACAGGGGCGCGTTGCTGCGCAGCTATTTTCAGGTCTCTCATTTACATTACATTTAAGTCATTTAGCAGACGCTCTTATCCAGAGCGACTTACAAATTGGTGAATTCACTCCAGAGATGTTCGATCGGTTCAAGTCCGGGCTCTGGCTGGGCCACTCAAGGACATTCAGAGACTTGTCCCGAAGCCACTCCTGCGTTATCTTGGCTGTGTGCTTACGGTCATTATCCAGTTGGAAGGTGAACCTTGGCTCCAGTCTGAGGTCCTGAGAGCTCTGGAGATGTTTTTCATCAAGGATCTCTCTATACTTTGCTTCACTCACCTTTGCCTCAATCCTCACTAGTCTCACTGTCACGTTCTGACCATAGTTTTGTTATTTTATTATTTGTTTTAGTATGGTCAGGGCGTGAGTTGGGGTGGGCAGTCTGTTTGTTTTTCTATGTTGGTTTTTGTGTTCGGCCTCGTATGGTTCTCAATCAGAGGCAGGTGTCGTTAGTTGTCTCTGATTGAGAATCATACTTAGGTAGCCTGGGTTTCACTTTTGGTTTGTGGGTGTTTGTTTCGGTGTGTGTATTTGGGTCACACGTTACTGTTTCGGTTTTGTAAATTCACGTTGTTATTTTCTGTTTAGTGAGTTTGGATTAAAAATCATCATGAAAACTTAACACGCTGCACTTTGGTCCGATCCTTACTCCTCCTCAGACGAAGAGGAGTAAATCCATTACAGAAACACCCACCACAAGAGGACCAAGCAGCGTGGTAACGGGCAGCAGCAGCGGCTGAAAACACAAGACGCCTGGACTTGAGAGGAGATTTTGGACGGCAAGGGACCCTGGGCACAAGCAGGGGAATATCGCCGCCCTAAAGCAGAGCTGGAGGCAGCAAAAGCGGAGAGGCGCCGGTATGAGGAGGCAGCACGGAAGCGCGGCTGGAGCCCAAGAGGCAGCCCCAAAAATGTATTGTAGGGGGGGGCACACGGCGAGTGTGGTTAAGTCAGGTAGGAGACCTGAGCCAACTCCCCTTGCTTACCGGAAAGCGAGAGGGACAGGGCAGGCACCGTGTAATGCGTTGGAGCGCACAGCATCCCCGGTGTGTGTGCATAGCCCGGTGCGGTACATTCCAGCTCCTCGTATCGGCCGTGCTAGAGTGGGTATCGAGCCAGGTGCCATGAAGCCTGCTCTAAGCATCTGGTCTCCAGTGCATCTCCCCGGGCCGGCGTATATGGCACCAGCCTTACGAATGGTGTCCCGGGTTCGCCGCACAGGCCTGGCTACGGAGAGCATTCAACTAGGTAAGGTTGGTCAGGCTCGGTGCTCAAGAGCTCCAGTGCGCCTGCACGGTCCTGTCTATCCGGTGCCACCTCCATGCACCAGCCCTCCGATGGCAGCCCCCCGCACCAGGCCGTCTCTCCGTCTTCTCCCTACAGGTGCTTCCGCCTGTCCAGCACTGCCAGAGCCTTCCTCCTGCCCAGCGCTGTCGGAGTCTCCAGTCTGTCCTGAGCCGCCGGAGTCTCCTGTCTGTCCTGAGCCGCCGGAGCCTCCAGTCTGTCCTGAGCCACCGGAGTCTCCCGTCTGTCCTGAGCCGCCGGAGTCTCCCGTCTGTCCTGAGCCGACGGAGCCTCCCGTCTGTCCTGAGCTGCCGGAGTCTCCTGTCTGCCCTGAGCCGCCGGAGCCGCCAGTCTGAACTGAGCCGCCAGAGCCGCCAGTCTGTCCTGAGCCACCAGAGTCGCCAGTCTGTCCTGAGCCGCCAGAGCCTCCTGCCAGCCAGGAGCCGCCAGAGCCACCAGTCAGCCAGGAGCCGCCAGAGCTGCTAGTCAGCCAGGAGCCGCCAGAGCCGCCAGTCAGCCAGGAGCCGCCAGAGCCGCCAGTCAGCCAGGAGCCGCCAGAACCATCAGTCAGCCAGGAGCCGCCAGAGCTGTCAGTCAGCCAGGAGCCGCCAGAGCCGTCAGTCAGCAAGGAGCCGCCAGAGCCGTCAGTCAGCCAGGTGATGCCAGAATCGCCCTTCATTCCGGAGCTGCCGGAATCTCCCGCCTGTCCGGCGCTGCCGGAATCTCCCGTCCATTCGCGACCCATGGCTAGGGTCCCCAGTCAGAGGTCGGTGGCGAGGGACGCCGCTCGTAAGAGGCCACGGGAGCGGTTGAGGAGGCGGACAAAACTGTGGTGAAGTGGGGTTCACGTCCCACTCCAGAGCTGCCACTGCTGACAGACGCCCACCCAGACCCTCCCTTAATCCGTTACACTCACAGTCCCTTCCTCCAAAACACATCCCCACAGCATGATGCTGCCACCACCATGCTTCACTGTAGGGATGGTGCCAGGTTTCCTCCAGACGTGACACTTGGCATTCAGGCCAATGACTTCAATATTGGTTTCAGTAGACCAGAGAATCTTGTTTCTCATGGTCTGAGAGTCTTCAGGTGCCTTTTGGCCAACTCAAAACGGGCTGTCATATGCCTTGCACTGAGGAGTGGCTTCTGTCTGGGCATAAAGGACTGCTTAGTGGAGTACTGCAGAGATGCTTGTCCTTCTGGAAGGTTTTCCCATCTCCACAGAGGAACTCTGGAGCTCTGTCAAAGTGACCATCGGGTTCTTGGTCACCACCCCTCCCCGATTGCTCTGTTTTGCCGGGCGGCCAGCTCTAGGAAGAGTTTTGGTGGTTCCAAACTACTTCCATTTAAGAATGATGGAGGCTACTGTGTTCTTGGCGACTTTCAATGCTGCAGACATGTTTTGGTACCCTTCCCCAGATCTGTGCCTCGACACAATCCCGTCTCGGAGCTCTACGGACTATTCCTTCGACCTCATTGCTTTGGTTTTTGCTTTAAAATGTAGACAGGTGTGTGCCTTTCCAAATCATGTCCAATCAATTGACTTTACCAAAGGTGGACTCCAATCAAGTTGTAGAATCATCTCAAGGATGATCAATGGAAACAGGATGCAACTGAGCTCAAATACCTCATGGAAATAAGGTATTTCTGTTTTTTATTGTTTATACTTTTGCTGTGTGTTTGCCTGCATGTCTGTGTGTTTGCCTGCATGTCTGTGTGTATTCCTGCATGTCTGTGTGTTTGCCTGCATGTCTGTGTGTTTGTGTTTAAGAGTCACTTCACATCACAATGAGATCAAAAGCAGAGCACATAATAACTAGGCTCTTGAGACAAGTGCTTTTCAGTTGATCCTATTGGCAACGGAACATGGAAACTCTCTCTCCCTCTTTCTCTCCCTCCCTCCCTCCCTCCCTCCCTCCTCCCTCCCTCCCTCCCTCCCTCCCTCCCTCCCTCCCTCCCTCCCTCCCTCCCTCCCTCCCTCCCTCCCTCCCTCCCTCCCTCCCTCCCTCCCTCCCTCCCTCCCTCCCTCCCTCGTCAGACCTATTATGACAAACTGGTTTTAAAATAATTGCCTTAGATTTTTCAGTTTTAATTTCATTTGATATTTCCACTCTAGGTTATGGACATTAAAACCCATATGAGTTTAAGTCCTGCCTACAAAGCTATATGGAATTATTTTAAGAAGGCCATACCTAGGATCATTTAGCTATTTGATTTTGAATGTTAAGACCTCCTGAAGTATACAAATATAAATATATATATATATATATAAATGATTTTATGAAAAAGTATTTTGGGCTTTACTGCTATTAACACATACAAACACATTGAATAACAGATTCACTACATGGAACAACAGACAGTCTATATCTGAGAGATATACGTAAAATCAGGAAACATTTGTTTTAGTTTAGTTTTTGAAATATATATTTAACGCTGTATTTTGGAGTATAAACAGTCTCCATACAGTGGGGCAAAAAAGTATTTAGTCAGCCACCAATTGTGGCCTGTAATTTTCATCATAGGTACACTTCAACTATGACAGACAAATTAGGAAAAAAAATCCAGAAAATCACATTGTAGGATATTTAATGAATTTATTTGCAAATTATGGTTGAAAATAAGTATTTGGTCAATAACAAAAGTTTATCTCAATACCTTGTTATATACCCTTTGTTGGCAATGACAGAGGTCAAACGTTTTCTGTAAGTCTTCACAAGGTTTTCACACA
Source organism: Oncorhynchus masou masou (assembly GCF_036934945.1). Classification (NCBI taxonomy): domain Eukaryota; kingdom Metazoa; phylum Chordata; class Actinopteri; order Salmoniformes; family Salmonidae; genus Oncorhynchus; species Oncorhynchus masou. The sequence continues at coordinate 20,390,947 of NC_088224.1, forward strand.
CTGTTGCAGGTATTTTGGCCCATTCCTCCATGCATTATTCATCTCATATGTATACATATATACTGTACTCTATATCATCTACTACATCTTTATGTAATACATGTAATACTAGCCACTTTAAACCATGCCACTTTGTTTACATACTCGTATCATATGTTATACTGTACTCGATACCATCTACTGCATCTTGCCTATGCCACCCTGTACCATCACGCATTCATTTGGGGCAGCAGGGTAGCCTAGTGGTTAGAGCATTGGGCTAGTAACCGGAAGATTGCAAGTTCAAGTCCCAGAGCTGACAATGTACAAATCTGTCATTCTGCCCCTGAACAGGCAGTTAACCCAAAATAAGAATTTGTTCTTAACTGACTTCCCTGGTTAAATAAAGGTAAAATAAAAAAATGTGTCTTTATGTACATATTCTTTATCCCTTTACACTTGTGTGTATGAGGTAGAAATTTTGGAATTGTTAGTTAGATTACTCGTTGGTTATTACTGCATTGTCGGAACTAGAAGCACAAGCATTTCGCTACACTCGCATTAACATCTGCTAACCATGTGCATGTGACAAAGACATTTGATTTGATTTGATTTGCAGATCTCCTCTAGTGATGTTTTGGGGCTGTTGCTGGGCAACACGGACTTTCAACTCCCTCTAAAGATTTTCTATGGGGTTGAGATCTGGAGACTGGCTAGGCCACTCCAGGACCTTGAAATGCTTCTTACGAAGCCACTTCTTTGTTGCCCGGGCGGTGTGTTCGGGATCATTGCCATGCTGAAAGACCCAGCCATGTTTCATCTTCAATTCTCTTGCTGATGGAAGGAGGTTTTCACTCAAAATCTCACGATACATGGCCCCATTCATTCTTTCCTTTACACGGATCAGTTGTCCTGGTCCCTTTGCAGAAAAACAGCCACAAAGCATGATGTTTCCACCCCCATGCTTCACAGTAGCTATGGTGTTCTTTGGATGCAACTCAGCATTCTTTGTCCTCCAAACAAGACGAGTTGAGTTTTTACCAAAAAGTTATATTTTGGTTTCATCTGACCATATGACATTCTCCCAATCTTTTTCTGGATCATCCAAGTGCTCTCTAGCAAACTTCAGACAGACCTGGACATGTACTGGCTTAAGCATGGGGACACGTCCGGCACTGCAGGATTTGAGTCCCTGGCGGCGTAGTGTGTTACTGATGGTAGGCTTTGTTACTTTGGTCTCAGCTCTCTGCAGGTCATTCACTAGGTCCCCCCGTGTGGTTCTGGGATTTTTTTTCACCGTTCTTGTGATCATTTTGACCCCACGGGTGAGATCTTGCGTGGATCCCCAGATCGAGGGAGATTATCAGTGGTCTTTAATATCTTCCATTTCCGAACAATTGCTCCCACAGTTAATTTCTTCAAATCAAGCTGCTTACCTATTGCAGATTCAGTCTTCCCAGCCTGGTGCAGGTCTACAATTTTGTTTCTGGTGTCCTTTGACAGCTCTTTGGTCTTGGCCATAGTGGAATTTGGGAGTGTGACTGTTGGAGGTTGTGGACAGGTGTCTTTTATACTGATAACAAGTTCAAACAGGTGCCATTAATACAGGTAACGAGTGGAGGACAGAGGAGCCTGTTAAAGAAGAAGTTACAGGTCTGTGAGAGACAGAAATCTTGATTGTTTGTAGGTGACCAAATACTTATTTTCCACCATAATTTGCAAATAAATTCATTAAAAATCCTACAATGTACAATCCTACAATTTTTCTCATTTTGTCTGTCATAGTTGAAGTGTACCTATGATGAAAATTACAGGCCTCTCTCATCTTTTTAAGTGGGAGAACTTGCACAATTGGTGGCTGACTAAATACTTTTTTGCCCCACTGTATATAGTATAATTTCATTTGTTTTTATTGGTAATTTTGGACATTCAGACAAGTCTTGTGAGGACTGTGGGTGCCCTAGAGCAAAACAAGCGACTTGTACGTATTCGTGAGAGTCTCACCTTTCCGCAAGGGGTCATGATAGTTTGAAGCCCAAACTGTTCGGACACTACAGACAGAAGCTGGCAGATCAGCTGTACCGACTTCAGACAAGTCTGAAGACAATTGTGGAGGTCGGAGAGCATTGTTTTCATGACAATCTCATCTTTCCATAAAGGGGTCATAATAGTGTGTCGGCTACAGTGTGCAGACACTACAGACAAGTTTGTGAGAAGACCGATTTTCGAGATGTCTCGTGGTCTGTCAAACACCCGTCTAGCTCTGTCACCTTTCACCTCAGATGAGGAAGTGTTACATAGGCGGAGGCGGTGGATTGAGATGCATCCAATGCAAAACAACAGATTTGACCAATCTGTGCAAAGGTGAAACTCTCAGGAATATATACATGGGGATTTTTTTCTTATGCTAATTCGATTTCCACGGGGGTGCGGACATCAACCTTACCAGGTTATAAATGATTGAAACCAACCGAAGTTAAACAAACTATAGTTAAAACAACAAGCAGATTAATGTTGAGTGATATGCAAATAGTGATGTGTGTGATGTTGTGCGCAAAAACACATATCCACACAACCATGTGCGCAAAAAAAAACACAAACACATATACACACAGAGATCAACACAAATACACACATTATTCAGACTGTCTATCTTTTCTTGAAGGTAGGCAATGCCCCAACTCCAAAACCCACAAGCAGGTGATACGTGGTACCTTCCAATACTTCTGCATCACTGAGCATGAAGACAGGTGATACCATCTCTACTCGGACGGGGGAGGGAGGTGGGGAGCTTCAGATGGTCTAAAGGGAGGGATATCTTGGAAAGAGGGAGATATGGATGAATGGGATAGGAGAAAAGTAGAAGAGAACAAATGGAGTGTGGAGAGAGGTAGAGGCAAAGATATAAGACACACACATACACATATGCATGTATAGACACACCCACACAAGTACACACAATCAAACACACACACACACACACACACACACACACACACACACACACACACACACACACACACACACACACACACACACACACACACACACACACAAACACACACACACAGTCTCCTGTGTACTGTCATTACCCTTGGGGTAAGACTTCCTCTTCTTGTAATGATTTCTAAATACAGCCTCATCGCCCTGAGACACAGCTAATTGCAATACAGCTGGTGATGCTGAAGCTGATGCACACACACACACACACGGATGCACGCACGCGCACACGCACGCACGCACGCACGCACGCACGCACACACACACACACACACACACACACACACACACACACACACACACACACACACACACACACACACACACACACACACACACACACACACACACACACACACACACACCCAATATATATAAGAAAGGCTAGGAAGTGATAGGGAGGAGAGAGTTTCCCTCATAGAATAATTACATTAGTAATTGAATTGGATCTCTATGGTTTCCCCTGTCTCTCTCTCTCCCCTCTACCTCTTCATATTTTCCCACCCACCTCTATCCTCCTCTTCTCTCAACTCTACCCTTTTACCTTTTCTTCTCATCTCTCTATCCTTCATTATCTTCACTCCTCTAATTTCCTCTCCTCATCTCTTCTCTCTTTTTCCCCTCTAACATGCTGTTTTCTCGTTCACCCTGGAGAACAGAAACATACTCTAAAAAACAAAGACAACAGAATTACCTCCAGAGATATGTCGCTAACAAGGGCCAGCACCAAAACAACCAGCCCCATGGGACTGTGTGTACGTGGGCATGCTAGTGTGGGTGGAGAGCAGTATTTCGTCACTCCACACTAAGTTAGACCCCCCCCCCCCCCCTCGGGACAGCAGCCCAAGCCTCCTCATACCCAGACACTGCCAGGCCTCTTTTAATGTATAGAACACACAGCTCTCTCTCTCTCTCTCTCTCTCTCTCTAACACACACACACACACACACACAAACACACGTATGTGTGTAAATAGTGATCCTTGCCTTGGGTGTGGGGTTATTCTCTGAAAGAGGTTCTTAGACATGATGTGTGAAAACACTCTCAGATCTGTCAGTACTGTCAGTGTGAGTATGTGTGTTGTATTTAGTAGTAGTATTTGTAGTATTCATTGGAATCCCCAATTGGCAGCGGTTTCTCTTCCTGGGGTTCAAACAAGAATCAAAACACAAGAACTAAAATACATAATATAAATAATACAGTAACATAACACTACATACTATTATATAACACTACATACCACTATATAACACTACATACCACTACATACCACTATATAACACTACATAACACTACATACTACTATATAACACTACATACCACTACATACTACTATATAACACTACATACCACTATATAACACTACATACCACTACATACCACTATATAACACTACATAACACTACATACTATTATATAACACTACATAACACTACATACTACTATATAACACTATATACCACTATATAACACTACATACCACTACATACCACTATATAACACTACATACCACTACATATCACTATATACCACTACATACTACTATATAACACTACATACCACTATATAACACTACATACCACTACATACCACTATATAACACTACATACCACTACATATCACTATATAACACTACATACCACTATATACCACTACATACCACTACATATCACTATATACCACTACATACCACTACATATCACTATATACCACTACATACTATTATATAACACTACATACCACTATATAACACTACATACCACTACATACCACTATATAACACTACATACCACTACATATCACTATATAACACTACATACCACTATATAACACTACATAACACTACACACGACTACATAACACTACATAACACTACATCAAATCCTGCCCCTGCGTGACGGTTCAGAAAAATGATATGGCTCCTGGCTTATGCGCCGTTCTGGCTCACACAAAGCAAGGACCATTCAAGGCCTCTCACCTACATAATATAATAAATACAATAAACATAATACATAAACATAGCAAAATGTCTTGGTGTCTCTTCACAGTCCCAGTTGTGCCATAAGGTGCTCTTTTATTAGGTTTCTGAATCTGTTTTTATTGCTAGCTTGAGTTACCTGGGGTGGCAGAGAGTTCCATGTGGTCATGGCTCTACTTAATACTGTTGTTTCCCAGCCTTTGTTCTGGACCTGGGGACTGTGAAGAGACCTCTGGTTGTATGTCTTGTGTTGTACCGATGGAATCATGTAGTAACCAAAAAAGTGTTAAATAAATCAAATTATATTTTATATTTGAGATTCTTCAATGCAGCCACCTTATGCCTTGATGACAGCTTTGCCCACTCTTGGCATTCTCTCAACCAGCTCACATGGAATGCTTTTCCAAAAGTCTTGTTGGCTGCCTTTCCTTCACTCGGTGGTGTCCATTACTTGAACTCCATGAATCATTTATTTGGGCTGGATTTTCTGAGTCTGGTAACTCTAATGAACATCTCCTCTGCAGCAGAGGTAACTCTGGCTCTTCCTTTCCTGTGGCTGTCCTCATGAGAGCCAGTTTCATCATAGCGCTTGATGGTTTATGCGATTGCACTTGAAGAAACTTTCAAAGTTCTTGAAAAGTTCCGGGTTGACTGACCTTCATGTCTTAAAGTAATGATGCACTGTTGTTTTTCTTTGCTTATTTGAGCTGTTCTGACTTGGTCTTTTACAAAATAGGACTATCTTGTGTACACCACCCCTACCTTGTCACAACACAACTGATTGTCTCAAAAGTTTTAAGAATGAAAGACATTCCAAAAATGTACATTTATTAACAAGGCACACACTTGTTAATTGAAATGCATTCCAGGTGACTACCTCATGAATCTGGTTGAGAGAATGCCAAGCGTGTGCAAATCTGTCATCAAGACAAAGGGTGGCTACTTTGAAGAATCTAAAAAAGAAAATATATTTTGATTTGTTTAACACTTTTTTTTGATCACTACTACATGATTCCATATGTGTTATTTCACAGTTTTGATGTCTTCACTATTATTCTACAATGTAGACCATTGTAGAATGTAGACCAGACCCTGGAATGAGTAGGTGTGTCCAAACTTTTGACTGGTACTGTATATATATATTTGTACGTGTATTTAACCCTATATTTTGGACATTATACAGTATCCATATATACTTCCATTCATTTTTTTAATTTGTACCGGTGAACCATCAGATGAGTCCTGTGAGATCTGTAGGGGTCAAAACAACCGGCATGTCTATATTCGCCAGGCTCACACAGATTGGTCATGTATAAGTGTATAAGTGTATAAGATAAACGGTTTGGACACTACAGAATTTGGCAGATGGGCAGCACAGACGTCCGATGAATGCCCTGACACTTGTGGAGGTCGTAGCAAAATGGAGAACACCATCTTGTTCCTGAGAGTGTCGTCTTTCCATAGTGCGGTCATAAGAGTCTTGCAGGTCAAACCGTTCAGACGCTACAGACAATTTTGTGAGAAGACCGATTTTTGGAATCACCGCTCTGGCTCTGCCACCTTTCACCGCAGATGCGGAATTTGACGAATGTGGTGGATTCAGACGCATCCAACGCAAGGGAACATATCTCCAGTTACAACAGACAGATTTTCATGAGACAAGGAGGACTGGAGCGCTACCAAACCCAGACCGTCAGTCCCTAAAGCAGTTCACTGGGTTGATAGAGATTATCCTGGAACCCCTGCAGTTTTTTATTTTATTTTACCTTTATTTAACTAGGCAAGTCAGTTAAGAACAAATTCTTATTTTCAATGACGGCCTAGGAACAGTGCGTTAACTGCCTGTTCAGGGGCAGAACGACAAATTTGTACCTTGTCAGCTCGGGGGTTTGAACTTGTAACCTTCCGGTTATTAGTCCAACGCTCTAACCACTAGGCTACCCTACCAACCCAGTTAAGGTGAATCCCATCTCAAGTCCCACAGCAAGTCAAAATTGTCACAAAGGGAGACCTGTCATTGCAAAGTTTCTTCAGGAAGTGGTTTATGGCAGCAAGGCGGCTGTAACATTCTGAAGCCCTTCTATAACACAGCAGGCGGGCAGAAAGGACTATTATCTTCCCTGTGCCAACAAGGCTGTTCAAGAGAGTGTTGTAGTCCTTCAGTTCCTCAGATTGCCTAAAGCGATTCTAGTTAAAGCAAATGAGCATGATGATGGTGCCAATACTAGAGCAGTTGGCTAGAACTGTGGGCAGGAGGGAGTTAATATCTTGGACAAGGGTGCCTGGGTGACAGGGGACCTTGTTCGGCCCAAAGGCCGTAGGCACCCCAAGACTCTTACCATCGAGCTGCCCATTATGATGGTGGTCATGATGGAATCCAATGGGGAAGGAAGAGGGGGAACAGAACGAGACTGCTTCAGGCAGGGGGGAGAAGGTGTGCTTTGGTCCATGCCAGCCTGACTCACCGCACACACACTCTAACAGCAGATGGAATCCCTGCGGAGGTGGAGGAGGGCCCAACACTCTGCTTCCTTTTGTCAGCGACCGGCTGAGCCATGGATGAGGGTGCCACTGGTCGACTGCTGGCTGTTGGTTTCCTCCCAGGATCAGAGCTGACTCCCGGGGCCGGGAGATCCGCCTCCAGCCAGGCAAAGCTGTTTAATAGCTGGATCTGATCTTCTAGAATATATGGAGACCGACCAGACTGCCTGCCTCCCGACCTCCTACGCCTTGCCAGAGTCCAGTCTCCATGGGCCGCGGAGTTGAGCTTACCATCTGTCCAATGGATTGGAGCAGGTCAGCACTGCTTGGCTCATCGACACCTTGACTGCATCGGAGTACTTAAAAAGCACATCTTTTTTTCCCACAGCAGAGCAAGCAGCCGGAGAATCTCTTCCCTAAGCTGCTTGATGATGATGCATTTGTGACAGACAAAGATTTCATGTGTGTGTGTGTGTGTGTTTGTGTGTGTGTGTATGCTATTGTTTTCAGTATTATGATTAATAGCTCTGTCCGTCATGTTACGCTGTCTGGCAAATAGATTCCCCCTAACGTTGCAACAGCTGAACACAAATGAGTCCCCTGGGGAGAAGTTTCAGGGGAAAAGAATTTCCCTGTGACACTGATGGACATGCATGTGGCTCTCTCTTTCTCTCCCTCTTTCTCTCTCTCTATCTCTCCCTCTTTCTCTCTCTTTTTCTCCCTACTAGGGTATCAGTTGTGTTGACATTTCTACTTCATTACAAATCAGAACCATAATTGCATGAATTTCCATCTTTCATCTATGCATCTCACTGTCTCAGATACGTAATGGAGAACACTTCCACATCTCTTTCATCTCACTCCCCTCTCAAGAACCAAAATGGCCCCTTTTTCAACTGCACTGCATATCCTCTCCTTTTATGCTTCTATGAGCTGTAAGGACGGATGCGAGGGGAACTGACTCCATTTTGTGTCTGAGACGTCTGCAAATGGAACTCGACAGTTAAACAGTTTGAGATTTATATTATCATAATAATATATAATAATATCATATACACTGAACAAAAATATAAACGCAACATGCAACAGTTTTAAAGATTTTATTGAGTTACATATAAGGAAATTAGTCAATTGAAACAAATGAATTATCTGTTGGTCACAGATACATAAAAAAAGGTAGGGTACATGGATCAGAAAACCAGTCAGTAACTTGTATGACCACCATTTGCGTCATGCAGCGCAACACATCTCCTTCTCATAGAGTTGATCACAATGTTGATTGTGTGTGTGACAGAACGGCACATTTCAGAGTGGCCTTTTATTCTCCCCAGCACAAGATGTGTAATGATCATGCTGTTTAATCAGTTTCTTGTTATGCCACACATGTCAGGTGGATGAATTCTTTTGGCAAAGGGGAAATGCTCACGAACAGGGATGTAAACAAATGTGTGCACAAAGTTTGAGCGAAATAAGCTTTTTGAGCGTATGGAAAGTTTCTTGGATCATTTATTTCAGGTCATGAAACATGGGACCAAGATATTTTTGTTCAGTGTATAATAATGTTCTGAGTTCTCAATACTATCAGAATAACATCAAATGAAAGTTGTCTGTCATCTCCCAGCCCGTGGCATCAGTTCTGGTACCACTTAAGGAGTGACAGTTTACACACCTTAAATCACTGGTGAGGTACAGCAGTAATGACGCTGCTCGAGTAAATCACTTTGTTAGCATGACAGGTTAGATAGCACACACACACACACACACACACACACACACACACACACACACACACACACACACACACACACACACACACACACACACTGAGTTAGTGTGACAAGCTAAATGGCTACTATGAGCTCAGGTTGTTTACAATTCAGTGGATAAAGCTGTCAACGATTCACTGTCTATGATAGTGTAGTGTCCTCTAAATTTGCTGACTGAGTTTAAAAGCCCATCACGAACACTAACACTAACACTCACACACAAACATCATTAACACACACACACACGCATGGACTTATATGCATGCACACGCACACACACACACACACACACACACACACACACACACACACACACACACACACACACACACACACACACACACACACACACACACACACACACACACACACACACACACACACACACACACACACACACACACACACACACACACACACAGTACACAAGCAACACAATGGCACTTTCTCAAACACACTCCTATTGACACACGTACTAACACACACACACACACCAAAACAAGGTGACCTCTAATGGTACTTTAGAGAACTGAAAGAACATTTGCTGTTATCTAAGAACATTCAGCCATAGTGAACGTTCTGAGACCTGAACCTGTCACTGTAATGTTCATGCTATATTTGTATGTGTTTCTTTTCTGGTCTCTGTTCGGTTGCCACCCAAATTGAGCCAGAGTTAGAATACACAGCCCGAAACTAATCTCTCACACATACGCACACGCACGCACACACGCACAAGCTAACACACCCACACACACTCACACACTCAGCAGGGCCCAGGTGAGCTGTAGAACTCCCCCAAACCCCATCTATGTTCTGCGTGCATCGATCACATGGACCCAGTGGTGCATGGAAAGCAGTGGACCATAGGGAGATAGCCAAGTGTCTGTGTGCCATTCGGCAGGGTTGATTTAGTGGCCTTATAACGGTTCACTTGATACTCTGGAGGGTTAAAACTCCAAGTGTTCTGTCAAAGAAACAGTATGATGTGTCTCCATAATAAATTACTAATCCAGGGCCCCTCTATCAAGTGAGGTATTGTGTGTGTGAACAGTGAACACAGGGGACAGAGTGTTTGAGAGTGACATAGCTACTTAACACACGTCCCTCACACACTCCCTAACTCCCCAGATCTAGAAACGAACATGGGGATGGCAGGGGCTCTGCTGGGGTGGGATGCCCCTCTTTATCTAGCACTCGTTCTTCACATACCCCTCTAGTCTCCTCCTTCTCCTCTATCATCTTCTCATCTGCATCACCTGATAGGCCCAATTCCAAATTCCACCCCTTGCCCATTATCTCCTATAGGACAGATGGTCACAAAGGAGAGGACATGAGGAGAGGAGGCAATCGAAAAGGATCGGGATAAACTCCAGGGTATTGGATTAATTTTAGAGTGTGGGTGCTCTGGACATTGCTAAGATGCCACCACTTGTCTTCTCTCTAAAACGTAGCCCCTTCCCTCCAATTCCGAACCTTGCATTCCATCGCCTCTGTCCTCCTCTCATCTGGGAGAGGTCAGGAGTTTATTGGGAATTATGTCGTTAAAGCCGTACACATGGAACAATCTCAACTTATCCAGAGAATATGTGTTTCTTTCCAACTGCTGCGTTCTCAGAGCGCACCAAAAAAATATGCTTTATGGTCACAGACACTGGAAAGGTGCAGTATAATGGGTTGTTTTACAGGTTCATCCATAGCTCTCGGGCAAATTAGGGTTAAGTGCCTTGCTCAAGGGCACATCAACAGATTTTCCACCTTCTTGGCTCAAGTATTAAAACAAGCAACTTTTCGGTTACTGACTCAACGCTCTAACCGCTAGGCTACCTGCCACACTAGGATCGATGTGTGTGGGAGACATAACTTACTGGAACCGAGAACAAGAAGACATAAATATCGATCTCCTCCTCTCATCCACTCGAGCGCCATCAGGCAAATGACGTTTACAGTGGTGGAATCCCAAAACAAATGTAGTTGGTTGTGAAAGACTGATTCAAAGGGGGTGTGGAGGATACGCGGAGGATGCACCCCAATATCCTTCGTGAGTGGAGTCTATCGAGGTCAAGAGGACACTCCTGTGTTTGCCTACGAATTGATATTCTTCTCGTCCAGTCGACCTCTCATCGGTTTCTGGGTCACAGAATAGAGGAGGATGGAGTACAGGGGAGAGGACATTTTTCTTCCTAATTGAGAATCTCACTAGGACTGCTTTCTCTGTTACAAACACACACAGGCACACAAACACATGGTAACACGCTATCAGCTGCATGAAAATGGCAACAAGGTAACAGCGGTGTACTGCACCTCTAACCAAGTGTTTAACTCTTGTTGTTCAGGTCTGTGGGACCTGTTTTCAATGTTTACTAAAATACAAATTATACAATGACTCATTGGCACATTTTCTGTGAAGAATATGTAAAATAACACATTTTCATTGAGTGCACACTGTGCACCCCCTACACCTGTATATTACATATGTGGTGTTTGAGTCGACTGGACCCGAGGGTAATAAAAATGTGGAAAAGTGTGTGTGTAGGTGAAAACAAGTAAAAAATTAAACAAAAAGGTTTGCTGTGTGCCTTCACTCTGTCTTCGTCCTCCCTGGGCCTGCTGTTTCAACATAGCACCAATAACCTGTCTGTCTCCCTGTCTGTCTGCCTTTCTCCCACTTTTCTCCCACTTTTACCCTTTGTATTGTGTGAAACTTCACAATGTCTTGCGGGAACCTTCATAATGTTATTTTGACACATTATTTCGATATCATTGTAAAACATTCAGTGTTTTCCCACACTCTACCCCAGCCAGGTGTAAATTGGGGGAGGGACAAAACAAATAAATATCTTTGCATGTGTGGCTTCTTACCACAATCAATCAGCATGGCAAAGGTAATCTCTGCTCAGAGGGCCTTAGAAATAAATAGTGTGGAAGGAGCGTCTTCCACTGTGGAAGATTAAGAGTTTTCCGAATAATGAGGATCATGTCTCTGTCAATTCAGAGTCTGACAGTGAGTTGGAAGAAGAGGATGAGATCGACCCTCAGCCAAACCCAGGACCAGCCCGTCAGCAACTAGCTCATCAGCAGCCTACAGGAGAAATATGGATGTCAAAAAATTGTGAAATTTAATGGTCTTCTTTGTCAAAGAATGAGCCACCCTGCATGGCTGCCAATGTGATAAGGATGCAACCAGGGCCGACGAGGATGGTGGTGACTCATGTACAGGACATAAAGTCTTCTTATGAACTGTTCATCACAAACACCATCCAGAACATCATTCAGGACTGCACTCATTTGGAAGGAAGACGTGTTTTTGGAGAGAGATGGAAGGAGATGGACCAAACTCATTTAAATGCATACTTTGGGGTTCTTATCCTTGCTGGTGTTTTCAGAGCTAACGGGGAATTCACAGAATCCCTGTGGGATGTAGAAACTGGCAGAGAACTTTTCCGGGCAACAATGTTTTTTTTTCTTCCATTATTTATTTCACCTTTAATTAACCAGGTAGGTCAGTTGAGAACAAGTTCTCATTTACAACTGTGACCTGGCCAAGATAAAGCAAAGCAGTTCAACAAAAACAACAACACAGAGTTACACATGGAATAAACCAACGTACAGTCAATAACACAATAGAAAAAAAAAATATGTATACAGTGTGTGTCACGCCCTGACCTTAGAGATCCTTTTTATGTCTCTATTTTGGTTTGGTCAGGGCGTGAGTTAGGGTGGGCATTCTATGTTTTTTTTGTGTCTATGATTTTCATTTCTATGTTTTGGCCGGGTATGGTTCTCAATCAGGGACAGCTGTCTACCGTTGTCTCTGATTGGCAACCATACTTAGGTACCCTTCTTCCCACCTGTGTTTGTGGGAAGTTGTCTTTGTTTGCGGGCACTATTGCCTTTAGCTTCACGGTTTGTTTTGTATGGTTTATTGTTTTTTGTCGGCGTCATTCTCAAATAAAGTAAAATGTACGCTCAACACGCTGCACCTGGTTCCTCATCCTTCAACAGCCGTGAGAGTGTGTGCAAATAGCGTGAGGAGGTAAGGCAATAAATAGACCATAATATCGAAGTAATTACAATTTAGCAAATTAACACTGGAGTGATAGATGTGCAGATGATGTGCAAGTAGAAATACTGGTGTTCAAAAGGGCAAAAAGTAAATAAAAACAATATGGGGACGATTAGATGGGCTATTTACAGATGGGCTGTCTAGAGCAGCATGGATCGGTTTGCTGCTCAGATAGCTGATGTTTAAAGTTAAAGAGGGAGATATAAGTCTCCAACTTCAGTGATGTTTGCAATTCGCTCCAGTCATTGGCAGCAGAGAACTATAAGGAAAGGCGGCTAAATGAGGTGTTTGCTTTGGGGATGACGAGTGAGATATACCTGCTGGAGCGTGTGCTATGTGTGGGTGTTGTTATCGTGACCAGTGAGCTGAGATAAGGCAGAGCTTTACCTAGCAAAAACTTATAGATGACCAGTGGGTCTGGCGACGAATATGTAGCGAGGGCCAGCAGACTCCCCCTGTAGAACTTCCACATTATTTCCAGGATTATCTGCTTCGAGACACCAGACCAGCTCGGATGCAGAGAGACAAGCTAGCTGCAATCAGGTCAGTGTGGGACAAGTGGATGGAATGCCTTCCCCTGTTTTACAACCATGGGCCCAACGTTACTGTTGATGAGAAGCTTGTGCCATTTAGGGGACGCTGCCCCTTCAGACAGTACATACCGTCTAAACGGAAAATATGGAATCAAGATGCCTTTGATGCTACTTCATCATATGGGTGGAACTTGCCAAGTGTATACGAGGAAGCCAGACGGAGGAGCTCCTGAGAAGAACCAAGGGATGCGGGTTGTCCTGGACGTGACACCAGGACTCCGTGGCCACAACATAACAACTTTTTTACTTCGCACAAGCTTCTCAAGAGGAAGCTGACGATGGTAGGAACAGTATAAGAAAAACAAGCCAGAGCCCCACCTCAGCTGTTGAATACACGGAACAGGCCTATTAATTACTGTAAGTTTGTGTTCACAGCCAACACACCCCTAGTGTCCTTACGTGCCAAAGAAAGGCAAAAATGTGGTACACATGAGTACGCTGCATAGGGATGGGAGAATCTGTGGCCAGGAACATCAAAAACAGAAATCATAATGGATTGCAATGCCACAAAAGGATTGGTGAACAATTTAACCAAGCTGGTGACTGGCTACAGCTGCAAGGGAAGAACCCTACGCTGGCCACTTGAATATTCTTCACCATCTTGGACATCTCAGCATACAATGTGTTTGTTATCTGGATGGCATTGAACACAGATTGGAACAGATGGAAGCTCCAGAGGAGACAGCTCTTTCTCAAAGAGCTGGGTATGGCATTGGTAAGACCTCAAATCCAGAGGAGGCAACATATCCCAAGGACCCCAGCTTCTGCAGCCATCATGAAGATGATCTCCCCCCCCCCATCCGCCAGACCACAGAACCAACAATTCCAATTCGAGAAGTAAGCATGAGTGATGTTGTTGCATGTGTGTGTGTCTGACTCTCCTAACTTGGCCTGAGGTAACTATATATCTGAGCGAGTGAGATGTTAGTAAAATTCCTGAACTAAGTGTTTTCATCATTCTAGATTGCAGCCGGCAGCAACAAGAAGAAGCACTGCAATGTGTTTGGACCCAAGAAGGACAGGAAGACATAGTACACATGCATCAAGTGTAAGAAATACATATGCAACAAACACAGTAAAACTCTGTCCCTCTTGTTGTGTCTAGACCGGCCTTAATGTGCGTTCAATGGGGCTCATTTATCATTTCCATAAAATACTGTATGTAAAATGTGTCCTTCCAATTTGTTCAGTTCAAAGCAATAAACATCAATAGTGATGAAAACAAACCTTGTTTCATTTATATTTGTTCAAGGTGAACATGATTTATTCCACCCATCATGATTATAATAGATCTTGTTTACAAAAATCACATTTTATCCCCAAAAAACAAATAGCACTTTTGTTGATAAATGTGATCTAGCAGAGGTAAATGGCAAATATGATCCATGTGTGCTGTCTATATTTCTTGTAACTGATATAAGTCCACATCTAAGTATGACGTGTTTTTGCTGAAAATGTTGTGGCTGTATTGTTTTAAAAACTCAATGTTGTGGGACCCTCAGACCCACGAACATTGGGTGAATAACAAAAACATGAACACGACACAAGGGTTAAAGCTGCTCTGGAAAGACAAGACCTGAAACGCATCACAGGCTCTGTGGACTTCCACTTCTGGACGTCAACAAGGTGACAATCCATCTTAACTCCTCCTCCACAGTTACTGGATTGGTTCGACAGTGCAGAAGAGAACCTCCCCCGACAGTTTGTTATTTTCTTTCTCCACTCAGGCATTTATTTTGATGCCTGCTGCATTTGGTTAGAGGGACTTAAAGAAACATTGCGCCAATGAAACCAGGATGGATAGAGACAGTCACAGAACACTAGAGTGCTATAAACAGCAAAACACGTTAAAAATACCATTGATTCCAGCAATGCTATTGTAACCAGCTCCACTGACTTACAATCTGTTTTAAAGCCTAAACTCCCCATAGTCATGAATATGAGTGTCTTTGTATCAGTGCTAACCCCTTTCAGAGCTGCTGTAAGGCACAGCCCCAACACAGCACATACACACCCACACAGGTCCATAGACTGAACAAAAATATAAATGCAACATGTAAAGTGTTGGGCCCATGTTTCATGAGCTGAAATAAAATATCCCAGAAATGTTCGATACGCACAAAAAGCTTGTTTTTCTAACATGTTGTTTACATCCCTGTTAGTGAGCATTTCTCCTTTCTCATTCACCAAGATAATCTATCCACCTGACAGCTGTGGCATTTCAAGAAGCTGATTAAACAGCATGACCATTACACAGGTGCACCTTGTGCTGGGGCCAATAATTGGCCACTTTAAAATGTGAATTTTCATCAAACAGCACAATGCCACAGATGTCTCAAGTTTTGAGGGAGTGTGTAATTGGCATGCTGACTGTAGGAATGCCCACCAGAGTTGTTGCCAGAGAATGGAATGTTCATGTATCTACCATAAGCCGCCTCCAATGTCATTTTAGATAATTTGGCAGTATGTCCAACCTCACAACCGCAGACCTCCCAACCCAGGACCTCCACATCCAGCTTCTTAACCTGCAGGATCATCTGAGACCAGCCACCCGGACAGCTGATGAAACTGAGGAGTATTTCTATCTGTAATAAAGCCCTTTTGTGTGGAATTCTGATTGGCTGGGTCTGGCTCCCCAGTGGTTGGGCCTGGCTCCCAAGTGGGTGGGCCTATGCCCTCCCAAGCCCACCCATAGCTGCGCCCCTGCCCTGTCATGTGAAATCCATAGATTAGGGCTTAATTTATTAATTTCAAATGACTTATTTCCACATATGAACTGTAACTCAGTAAAATCTTTGAAATTGTTACATGTTGCGTTTATATTTTTATTCAGTAAACATCCATAGAAGATATAGTATATATAGAGTGTGGGTGTGTGTGTACAGTATGTGTGTGTCAGAGTACTAGTCTAGTATAAAGGGGCTCAATGCTGAGCCCAGTCAGAGAGAAGGAGAGCTCATGAGACTCAAATACTAATCCTGTCACCACGGTAACCTTAAGCAAACAGGCTTTCTACTAGGAGTCATTCACCACCCAATACCCGATCCCTTCCTTTCCCTTCATCTATCGCTCTATACCCTATCTCGCTCTCTCTCCATCCCTCTTTCTATCTCGACACCACCACCAACAATACCTCATACCTTCATCTCTCCCTTTCTCTCTCTCCCTCACTTTTTATCGATCTCTTTTTCTCACACTTTCTTTCTTCTTCAGACCATCTCTCCCTTTCCATTTAATCTACCCCTCTCTCTCTCTCAGTTTCTCTCTCAAATTCAAATTCTCCAGCACTCTCTTCCATCCTTCCTTCTTTCTCTCTTCCTGTCTTGTCATCTGAGGAACTGTTCTACCCTGACAGATTATATGTCGCTGTACAGGAAATGAAGATTGAAAACTACTTAAAATAGCCCTTTACACTCATACCCATATATGGGTTGAAAATTGCAGATTTGGGCCTAAATTGGAACGCAGGAGCTGTACAGTAACATGCTATAAATGAATGGCAGAGCTCAGGCTCTGTGCTTCACATTGTTTAGACTGACAGCTGTTCTGAACCCAAGAGCACCTAACTTGCCCCCATCCTTCCTGCTAATTGGGCAGCTTTTGAAACTGTTTTGTTGTCTGAATGAGGGAAATGCTGCATAAAAAAGTAATGTAATAAACAGTGTCAACGTTTATGATCACTAGGTTTAATGTACAGTTACAACATGACATGGGGTCATACACTGGGTTGTTCTGAAGAGAATGAATCCATGTTTGTTCATTGTTAAGAAAATGAACCTCCGAACACGCACCTGAATGCACTTATGACTCCTTTCTATGCACACCTTGTGAAAAGCTGACACTGTAATATCATATTTTATAACTTAGCTTAGTCATGTTGTCAATAGAACAGGCTTTCGAAGGATGCCTACATGACCCAGATTGCAATTTATAATGAGCCGTTTTTGGATTGCGTAAACATCAACAGCAATTGTGTGATGGCGGGGATGCAGGGATGTGTTCCAAACAAAACAACTTCAGGTGTGCTTGCACTAGGTCCTCAACGGCACAGCTAGGAGAAAGAAAAAAGCAGCTTATGGTTGAATACTCTTTTTTGAGTCATAAAAGTGCATTTAAATGACTTAGGAACTGTGCAAACGTTAGAGAGGTGAGTGGCCACCACGTGCTGCTGCTCCAGTTTCAACTGTTCTGCATGCGGCTATGGAACCCTGACCTGTTCACCGGACGTGCTACCTGTCCCAGACCTATTATTTGACCATGCTGGTCATTTATGAACATTTGAACATCTTGGCCATGTTCTGTTATAATCTCCACCCGGCACAGCCAGAAGAGGACACCCCTCATAGCCTGGTTCCTCTCTAGGTTTCTTCCTAGGTTTTGGCCTTTCTAGGGAGTTTTTCCTAGCCAACGTGCTTCAACATCTACATTGTACAGCACTTTGAGATATCAGCTGATGTACAAAGGGCTTTATCAATACATTTGATTTGAGACACCAGTTAATCCTCTCACTCAAACCATTGTCAGTTTTTTGTCTTGTCACCTACCCCACACCTTCCAGGAATGTTATGATCATGTTACTAACTGTATCCAGAGTATGGTCAGATTGTGTTATCAACAAATGCAGTAAATGTACAGAAAATCTACAGTGCAATCTCTGGATTCAGTCTTGTGTCAGGTGAACTGTTGTGTCCTCAATTTTGTTCTTATAATTTTCCCATAACAATAACCATGCTTACGAATATGATTTTCGTATTTATTTGGCAATTAACATGTCAATTTAGCCATATTTAGCCACAGGACAATTCCCACGAGTGTAAGGGGCTCAACTTGCCTGCTCTGTCACATGGGCTACATCCCAATTATCTCTTCCCTTCCTCCCAAAGTGTGCACCCTCACTGATTTGAAAGAAAATGACTGGTATTGTTACACCTGCTCCCGCTCTCCCTCCCTGGCGCGCAAAGGTGCCAGGCTCCCCAGCATTACGTAATCCTGCCACCATCAGCATGCACACTTTTCCCCCTCACGCGCATCAGCGATTATTGGACTCACCTGGACTCGAATTCCATGTCAGAGTTAATATTTCATGCATAAACACTAACAGACTGACCCTGTCCTAGTGTATCCTTTATTTCCTCTCATGTGTTCTTCTTCCTCTCCTTCTGTGGTGGTTTCCCTCTAACTTGGCCTCAGGTAAGGAACGAGGAAGGAGGGCCAAACTACAATTGGCCCAGATAATTGCCTCTTTACCATCTCCACTCATCCCCACGAGAGAGAGAGGGAGAGAGAGGGAAAGAGAGAGAGAGAGAACTGAATGGGGAGAGAGAGAGAGAGAGAGAGAGAGAGAGAGAGAGAGAGAGGGAACTGAATGGGGAGAGAGAGAGGGGGATGCGGGGATAAGAAGGGTGAAAGAGAATAGAATATCAACAGCTGTTGTCATCCTCTATTTCCCATTTCAGTTTTTCTATCATTTCTTATTCCCCATCTGGCTAACAAGGGAAAGCAATCACAGCCTACAGAACAAACTCCCTGTGACATGAGACCAAATTAACAAGAGAGGGATGTTAGTGTGTGTGTGTGAGAGAGAGAGAGAGAGAGAGAGAGAGAGAGAGAGAGAGAGAGAGAGAGAGAGAGAGAGAGAGAGAGAAGAGAAGAGGCAAGAGCACTAATGAGGGAATGATATATGGACAGAAGAAGAGAGGGAGGGAGGAATAGATGGCAATAAAGTGAGAGAGATGATTCGAGTGAATCTGGACTTTCAACTTGCCCGTGGAGGAAGCAGGTCGTAATTTAATTATTTCCTCTTTAAGTGATTAATACTTTCCTCTTTAAATGATCACCTCAACCAACCAACCAATCCCTCTTGGGGCTTTCCCCCTTTCCTCCTCCTCTTCCACTCCTCATATTCTTCTTGCTTAGCACTGCCTCATCAGTCCATCATCATCTCTCGCTATCTCTCATCCTGTATCTTATCACTATGTTTACCCCTTACAACTTGTTTCTCTGCCCCCTCACCCCAGTGTGTATTCCAGAGTGTATGTGTATTCCAGAGTGTGTATGTGTATTCCAGAGTGTGTATGTGTATTCCAGAGTGTGTATGTGTATTCCAGAGTGTATGTGTATTCCAGAGTGTGTATGTGTATTCCAGAGTGTGTTTGTGTGTTCCAGAGTGTGTATGTGTTCCAGAGTGTGTATGTGTATTCCAGAGTGTGTATGTGTGTTCCAGAGTGTGTATGTGTATTCCAGAGTGTGTATGTGTATTCCAGAGTGTGTATGTGTGTTCCAGAGTGTTTTGTGTGTTCCAGAGTGTGTATGTGTATTCCAGAGTGTGTATGTGTGTTCCAGAGTGTATGTGTATTCCAGAGTGTGTATGTGTATTCCAGAGTGTGTATGTGTATTCCAGAGTGTGTATGTGTATTCCAGAGTGTGTATGTGTGTTCCAGAGTGTGTATGTGTATTCCAGAGTGTGTATGTGTGTTCCAGAGTGTGTATGTGTATTCCAGAGTGTGTATGTGTGTTCCAGAGTGTGTTTGTGTATTCCAGAGTGTGTATGTGTGTTCCAGAGTGTGTTTGTGTATTCCAGAGTGTGTATGTGTGTTCCAGAGTGTGTTTGTGTATTCCAGAGTGTGTATGTGTATTCCAGAGTGTGTATGTGTGTTCCAGAGTGTGTATGTGTGTTCCAGAGTGTGTATGTGTATTCCAGAGTGTGTATGTGTATTCCAGAGTGTGTATGTGTGTTCCAGAGTGTGTATGTGTAGTCCAGAGTGTGTATATGTGTTCCAGAGTGCGTATGTGTATTCCAGAGTGTGTATGTGTGTTCCAGAGTGTTTTGTGTGTTCCAGAGTGTGTATGTGTATTCCAGAGTGTGTATGTGTGTTCCAGTGTGTATGTGTATTCCAGAGTGTGTATGTGTAGTCCAGAGTGTGTATGTGTAGTCCAGAGTGTGTATGTGTGTTCCAGAGTGTGTATGTGTATTCCAGAGTGTGTATGTGTGTTCCAGAGTGTGTTTGTGTGTTCCAGAGTGTGTATGTGTGTTCCAGAGTGTGTATGTGTGTTCCAGAGTGTGTTTGTGTATTCCAGAGTGTTTATGTGTGTTCCAGAGTGTGTATGTGTAGTCCAGAGTGTGTATGTGTGTTCCAGAGTGTGTATGTGTATTCCAGAGTGTGTATGTGTGTTCCAGAGTGTGTTTGTGTGTTCCAGAGTGTGTATGTGTGTTCCAGAGTGTGTATGTGTATTCCAGAGTGTGTATGTGTGTTCCAGAGTGTGTATGTGTATTCCAGAGTGTGTATGTGTATTCCAGAGGGTGTATGTGTATTCCAGAGTGTGTATGTGTGCTTCTCTCTCTCTCCCCCCCCTCTCTCTCTCTCTCTCTCTCTCTCTCTTACTCTCTCTCCTCTCTCCCTCTCTCTCTCTTTCTTCTCTCCCTCCCTCATCTCAGGGTTCCAGAGTGTGTATGTGTGTTCCAGAGTGTGTATGTGTATTCCAGAGTGTGTATGTGTGTTCCAGAGTGTGTTTGTGTATTCCAGAGTGTGTATGTGTGTTCCAGAGTGTGTTTGTGTATTCCAGAGTGTGTATGTGTGTTCCAGAGTGTGTTTGTGTGTTCCAGAGTGAGTGCGTGTCTGTGTGTGTCTCCTGTGGGCAGTGCTCCGGTTGGATGAAGCCTGGTGAGGCTTGACAGCACCGAGACATGAAGCCCCATTCCAACCCACTCACGAACACACACACTCCCTCGCTACTTCCGCTTTTCTACCTTTCTTGCTTTGCACTAATTACTATGATTCCAGGAATATTCCATGCAGACAGGAGACGTGTGTGTATGTGTGTAAGTGTTTGCGTGCGTGTAAGAGCTGTCAGTCTCACCCTGGGACTATCAGGCTGTCTCTCCCCTCATAACCTTAGTGTAAAAGTGAATGCTTGTACTGGGGCTGTACCTTCCCTGGAGCTCGACTCCATTGCTCTGTCTGGTTCTGGTTCTGCTTCTCTCTCTCTCCCCCCCCCCCCCCCTCTCTCTCTCTCTCTCTCTCTCTCTCTTACTCTCTCTCCCCTCTCTCCCTCTCTCTGTCCTCTCTCCCTCCCTCATCTCTCTCTCTTTCTTTAATGACTGAATGCCATGTTCTCGAGCAGTGCTCCGGTATGGCAGAATGATTGGAGGGGGCAGCAGGAATGGCACAAAGAAGACCTAACTGCATCCCAGACAGAGAGACTTCCTACAAGGCCTACATTCATCAGTTAGTGTTTGTGCAGACAGAGAGACCTTCTACAAGGCCTACATTCATCAGTTAGTGTTGATGCAGACAGAGAGACTTCCTACAAGGCCTACATTCATCAGTTAGTGTTGGTGCAGACAGAGAGACTTCCTACAAGGCCTACATTCATCAGTTAGTGTTGGTGCAGGCAGAGAGACCCTACATTCCAGGCAGTCTTGTTTTCAAATAAGCATTATGTCTACATAGAGCACAGCAAAATCAGTAGAATAGCTGCACAGAGAAAATTACATAATCAGAATTTTGCTTTACATTCGTTTGTGTCTGTATGTGTGTGTGTGTGTCTGCATCTGTCTGTGTGTATGTGTACCAGCATTGCTTGCACACGCTATTTCAGTTCTGCCCACACATTTTCTATGGGATTGAGGTCAGCGCTCTGTCAAGGCCACTCCAAAACCTTGATTTTGTTGTCCTTAAGCCATTTTGCAACAACTTTGGAAGTATGTTTGGAGTCATTGTCCATTTGGAAGACCCATTTGGGACCAAGCTTTAACTTCCTGACTGATGTCTTGAGCTGTTGCTTCAATATATGCACATAATTCCGCTTTCCCATGATGCCATCTATATTGTGAAGTAAACCAGTCCCTCCTGCAGCAAAGCACCCCCAAAACATGATGCCGCCACCCCCGTGCTTCACGGCTGGGATGGTGTTCTTCGGCTTGCAAGCCTCCCCCTTTTTCCTCCAAACATAACGACGTGAAACGATGTTATGGACAAACAGTTCTATTTTGTTTCATCAGACCAAAGGACATTTTTCAAAGTACGATCTTTGTCCCCATATGCAGTTGCAAACCGTAGTCTGGCTTTTTTTATGATGGTTTTGGAGCAGTGGCTTCTTCCTTGCTGAGCGGCCTTTCAGTTTATGTCGAAATAGGACTTGTTTTACTGTGAATACAGATACTTTTGTACCTGTTTCCTCCAGCATCTTCACAAGGTCCTTTGCTGTTGTTTTGGGATTGATTGGCACTTTTTGCACCAAACTCCGTTCATCTCTAGGAGACAGAACGCTTCTCCTTCCTGAGCGGTATGACGGCTGTGTGGTCCTATGGTGTTTATACTTGCATACTATTGTTTGTCCAGATGAACGTGGTATCTTCAAGCAATTGCTCTCAAGGATTAACCAGATTTGTGGAGGTCTACATTTTTTTTTCTGAGGTCTTGGCTGATTTCTTTTGATTTCCTGATGATGTCAAGCAAATATGCACTGAGTTTAAAGGTAGGCCTTAAAATACATCCACAGGTACACCTCCAATTGACTCAAATGATGTCAATTAGCCTATGAGAAGATTTTGAAGCCATGACATAATTTTCTGGAAGTTTCCAAGCTGTTTAAAGGCACAGTCAACTTAGTGTATGTAAACTTCTGACCCACTGGAATTGTGGTAGAGTGAATTAAAGTGAAATGATCTGTCTGTAAACAATTGTTGGAAAAATGATTTGTGTCATATATAAAGTAGATGTCCTTACCGACTTGCCAAACTATAGTTTGTTAACAAGAATTTTGTGGAGTGGTTGAACAACGAGTTTTAATGACTCCAACCTAAGTGTATGTAAACTTCTGACTTCAATGGTATGTTTTGTGTCTGTTTACGGACATATTCAATCTCTCCCTATCCCAGTCTGCTGTCCCCACTTGCCTCAAGAAGTCCACCATTGTTCCTGTACCCAAGAAAGAGAAGGTAAATGAACTCAATGACTATCGCCCTGTAGCACTCACTTCTGTCATCATGAAGTGCTTTGAGAGGCTAGTCAAGGATCAAATCACCTCTACCTTACCTGACACCCTAAAACCACTTCAATTTGCCTACTTCCCCAATAGATCCACAGACGATGCAATCGCCATCGCACTGCACACTGCCCTATCCCATCGGGACAAGAGGAATACCTACAGTGCCTTGCGAAAGTATTCGGCCCCCTTGAACTTTGCGACCTTTTGCCAAATTTCAGGCTTCAGACATTTACATTTACATTTACATTTAAGTCATTTAGCAGACGCTCTTATCCAGAGCGACTTACAAATTGCTGAATTCACCTTCTGACATCCAGACTGAACTCAACTGATGAGGCTACGGCTGATCATTTCCCCAATGTAGTTTGAAACTCATACACATTCTGACTATGCTAGTGTTCTCAATCACCACTATGCGTGCGTGTCCCAAACGGCACCCCAATCCTGAAATAGTGCACTACTTTTGACCAGAGACATAAAGATATAAAACTGATTTCAACAACAAGTGGGACACAATCATGAAGTGGAACGACATTAATTGGATATTTCAAACTTTTTTAACAAATCAAAAACTGAAAAATTGGGCGTGCAAAATTATTCAGCCCCCTTTAGTTAATACTTTGTATTGCCACCTTTTGCTGCGATTACAGCTGTAAGTCGCTTGGGGTTTGTCTCTATCAGTTTTGCACATCGAGAGACTGAAATTTTTCCCATTCCTCCTTGCAAAACAGCTCGAGCTCAGTGAGGTTGGATGGAGAGCATTTGTGAACAGCAGTTTTCAGTTCTTTCCACAGATTCTTGATTGGATTCAGGTCTGGACTTTGACTTGGCCATTCTAACACCTGGATGTGTTTATTTTTGAACCATTCCATTGTAGATTTTGCTTTATGTTTTGGATCATTGTCTTGTTGGAAGACAAATCTCCGTCCCAGTCTCAGGTCTTTTGCAGACTCCATCAGGTTTTCTTCCAGAATGGTCCTGTATTTGGCTCCATCCATCTTCCCATCAATTTAACCATCTGCTGAAGAAAAGCAGGCCCAAACCATGATGCTGCCACCACCATGTTTGACAGTGGGGATGGTGTGGTCAGGGTGATGAGCTGTGTTGCTTTTACGCCAAACATAACGTTTTGCATTGTTGCCAAATAGTTCAATTTTGGTTTCATCTGACTAGAGCACCTTCTTCCACATGTTTGGTGTGTCTCCCAGGTGGCTTGTGGCAAACTTTAAATTACACTTTTTATGGATAACTTGAAGAACTGGCTTTCTTCTTGCCACTCTTCCATAAAGGCCAGATTTGTGCAATATACGACTGATTATTGTCCTATGGACAGAGTCTCCCACCTCAGCTGTAGATCTCTGCAGTTCATGCAGAGTGATCATGGGCCTCTCTGATCCGTGTTCTCCTTGTATGAGCTGAAGGTTTAGAGGGACGGCCAGGTCTTGGTAGATTTGCAGTGGTCTGATACTCCTTCCATTTCAATATTATTGCTTGCACAGTGCTCCTTGGGATGTTTAAAGCTTGGGAAATCTTTTTGTATCCAAATCCGGCTTTAAACTTCTTCACAACAGTATCTCAGACCTGCCTGGTGTGTTCCTTGTTCTTCATGATGCTCTCTGTGCTTTTAACGGACCTCTGAGACTATCACAGTGCAGGTGCATTTATACGGAGACTTGATTACACACAGGTGGATTGTATTTATCATCATTAGTCATTTAGGTCAACATTGGATGATTCAGAGATCCTCACTGAACTTCTGGAGAGAGTTTGCTGCACTGAAAGTAAAGGGGCTGAATAATTTTGCATGCCCAATTTTTCAGTTTTTGATGAAATATCCAATAAATGTCGTTCCACTTCATGATTTTGTCCCACTTGTTGTTGATTCTTCACCAAAAAATACAGTTTTTTATCTTTATGTTTGAAGCCTGAAATGTGGCAAAAGGTCGCAAAGTTCAAGGGGGCCGAATACTTTCGCAAGGCACTGTATGTAAGAATTATGTTCATTGATTATAGGTCAGCCTTCAACATCAGAGTACCTCCATTAAGCTTGAGGCCCTGGGTCTGAACCCCGCCCTGTGCAACTGGGTAATGGACTTCCTGATGGGCCGCTCCCAGGAGGTGAAGGTATGAATCAACACCACTTCGCTGATCCTCAACACAGGGGCCCCACAAAGGTGCATGCTCAACCCCCTCATGTACTCCCTGTTCAACCATGACTGCATGGCAACGCAGGCCTCCAACTCAATCATCAAGTTTGCAGATGACACAACAGTATGCCTGATTACCAACAATGATAAGGCAGCCTGAAGTGAGGAGGTGAGGGCCCTGGCAGAGTGGTTCCACGAAAATAACCTCTTCCTCAATGTCAACAAAACAAAGGAACTGATCGTGGACTTCAGGAAATAGCAGAGGGAGCATGCCCCTCTCCACATCAACGAGACCGCAGTGGAGAAGGTGAAAAGCTTCAAATTGCTCGGCATACACATCACTGACAATCTGAAATGGTCCACCCTCAGGAGGCTGAAGAAATTTGTCTTGACCCCTAAAACCCTCACAAACATCCTGTTGGGCTGTCTCACTGCCTGGTACGCTCAACCGCACTGCCCGCAACCGCAGGGCTCTCCAGAGGGTGGTGGAATCTGCCCAACTCATCACTGCCTGCCCTCCTGGACACCTACAGCACCCAACGTCACTGGAAGGGAAAAAATATCATCAAGGACATCAACCACTTGAGCCATGACCTGTTCCCTCCCCTACCCTCCAGAAGGCGTGGTCAGTACAGGTGCATCAAAGCTGGGACCTAGAGACTGAAAAACAGCTTCTATCTCAAGGTCATCAGACTGGTAAATAGCCATCACTAGCCGGCTACCACCAGGTTACTTAACCCTGCACCTTAGTCAATTTTCTGAAATTGCTGTACAAATAAATGGTTCACAGAATTCAAGTAACAGACACATCTCAACATCAACTGTTCAGAGGAGACTGTGTGAATCGGGCCTTCATGGTCGAATTGCAACATCAACTGTTCAGAGGAGACTGTGTGAATCAGGCCTTCATGGTCGAATTGCTACAAAGAAACCACTTCCAAAGGACACCAAAAAGAAGAAGAGACTTGCTTGGGCCAAGAAACACAAGCAATGGACATTAGACCAGTGGAGTACAATATATGCCATTTCTGGTTCCAACCGCCATGTCATTGTGAGACACAGTGTCGGTGAACGGATGATCTCCGCATGTGTGGTTCCCACCGTGAAGCATGGAGGAGGAGGTGTGATGGTGTTGGGGTACTTTGCTGATGCCACTGTCAGTGATGTATTTAAAATTCAAGGCACACTTAACCAGCATGGCTACAACAGCCTTCTGCAGCGATACGCCATTCCATCTGGTTTGCGCTTAGTGCAACTGTCATTTGTTTTTCAACAGCACAATGACCCAAAACACAGCTACAGGCTGTGTAAGGGCCATTTGACCAAGGAGAGGGATGGAGCGCTGCATCAGATGACCTGGCCTCCACAAATCACCCGACCTCAACCCAAATGAGATTAGGGTTGAGTTGGACCTCAGAGTGAAGGAAAAGCAGCTAACAAGAGCTCAGCATTTGTAGGAACTCCTTCAAGACTGTTGGAAAAGCATTCCAGGTGAAGCTGGTTGAGAGAATGCCAAGAGTGTGCAAAGTTGTCATCAAGGTGGCTACTATGAATAATGACATTTTGATATGTTTAACACTGTTTTGGTTACCACTTAACTCCATATGTGCATTTTTGATGGTTTTGATGTATTCACTATAATTCTGCAATGTAGAAAATTGTAAAAAATAAAGTAAACCTTTGAATGAGTAGGTATGTCCAATCTTTTGACTGGTACTGTTTATACAGTCATTACTACACATTTACAAATATTTACTGTTATACACAAAATACAAACCTTAATCAAATATAACATGTGGTTGTTATTTAAACTAACAAAGAAGATGTTTTTGGGGGCCATGGAGGGACAGGGGAGGCTGGAGATTAGGTGACCGAGGGGAGGGTGCTCCGTCTCTGACAGGGGAGGCTGCAGACAAGGTGACCCAGGGGAGGGTGCTCCATCTCTGGATCCAGATCACAGCTCTGCCTCCTAACCCCCTGGCTCTTCATCACCAAGAGAATGAGTACTGAGAGGGATCCGCCATCCATCATGCTGACATATTCACTGCCTAGATAGCGACACAGCACACTGACGACACAGACTGATGTACACACAGATGCATGCATTCACGCACGCACACACACACAGGTTATAGCAAGTAAATATGACTCCTTGCTCACATAAATACAACTTTGATTGCTCTAATGATTCCTGTAGAGAGCTCTCTGTGTGTGTGTGTGTTTGTGAGTATTGGGGTTGGGGAGTGGGGGTAAGGAGTTAGGTGTAGGGTTAGGTTTAGAGGGTATGTTTAGGGTTATGGTTAGGAGTTAGGTTTAGAGGGTATGATTAGGGTTATGGTTAGGAGTTAGGTTTAGGGGTTGGGATAGGGTTAGAAGTTAAAGTTAGGGTTGGGGTTTGTTTAAGACTTAGGGTTACGATTATGTTCAGGGTTAGGGGTTAGGGAAAAACATGTGTGTGTATGTGCGCGTGTGTGTGGGTGTGTAAAACAGAGTGACAGTAATGGAGTCAGGTGACACAGGGAGGTTTGGCTAAGAGACAACTCAGTTCACTCACACCATGTGCCTGTGTGTTGGGGGGAAAAATGCCAGGTTGCTCAAGATTCACTTCCAAATTGGACATCAATCCATGTCCTAAGGACGTTGTGAGATGCCCTCAAAACCCGTAACTAGGTTGCATTGGTGAGCGCTACTACTATTAAATAGGCTTGGGTTTTGATAGGGCATTGTGGCGGATGAGTGTAAGCCGTGAGCTCCGAGGATCACGTCCTCAATCCCACTGCTGGACAATTGTTCAAAATATCCCAATAATGAATTTAGAATGAATGCTTACATTTAACCATGACAGCTACAGCAGCTGGTGGCTCAACCAATTGACTGTCAACCCAGGGTTTCAAAAACAACTTCAAAATGTGACTTTTGGAGCAACGTATTATTTGTTATTATTTCCTATTGTTGTTACATTGTAGAGAAGGAACCTACAAGTAAGCATTTTGTTGGGGACAATGTATCACGTACATACAACTAACAAAACTTGAAACTTCTAAATTTGCCGTTTGGAGAATGTGGACAAAAGTCTGAATCTGAAGATCTTGTTGGGAAAAACTGCAATTATCTTCTAGTACACTTTTACATAAAAATGATCAATCAAACTCCAGCTGAAGTATTCAATGTTTTTAGTTAGACGTGTGCATCTGGGAGAGGGAGGAAAACATTGTGTGTGTGTTCTCATGTTGTCACAGTCTTCTTTTAGTTTAATGAATGACAGGGGAATACTCTGATCTGATTTTCACAAACACTTGGCACTCAGTCATGTATATGCTGAAAGCCCATTTAATCAGCCTCCTCCTACTTACATGACCCTGTTTGTGTGTGTGTGTGCATATGTGTGTGTGTGTGTGTGTGTGTGTGTGTGTGTGTGTGTGTGTGTGTGTGTGTGTGTGCATATGTGTGTGTGTGTGTGCCTACACAGCTTGACATCAGAAAGTAGGCCTGAATGAAGTAGAGGAGACTCTCGTGTAAATATTCAGTAATTCAGCTATGGCTCTAGGTACTATACGTGGGATGTGTGTGTGTGTGTGTGTGTCTCTGTGTATTCCTGTGAGGCCACAGTTGTCTCTGTGTTTCTGTGAATGTTTGTGTGTGTCAGATTAAAACCCTCCACCTCTCAAGGGGCCTTGCATGAGCAAACAATGAGATCTGTGTTCAGGTCGATAGTGTGCCGATCTGTTTATTTGTGTTATTCATCGACCATATTTCCTCCCCTAACGGACCATGCACTGAGGTCTGTGAACAGTGTGTGTGTGTGATGGGGTGTGAGATTGGCAGCTTGTTAAAGGTTAAAGTGTTTTCCTAAAGAAAGGTGAAAAGAGCACACTCTGCTACTGGTAGTTAGGCAGCTGCCAAACACACAAACACACACACACACACACAGAGAAAGAGAGAGACATACACACACACACGCACACATACACATAGAGAAAGAGAGACATACACACAAACACACACACAGAGACATACACACACACAGAGAGAAAGAGAGATACATACACACACACACACACTCACTCACTCACTCACACACAGAGACATATACACACACAGGGACACACACACACAGAGACATACACACACAGAGACATACACACAGAGACAAACACACAGAGACATACACACACAGAGAGACATACACACAGAGACAAACACACACAGAGACAAACACACACAGAGATATACACACACAGAGACATACACACACAGAGACAAACACACACAGAGACATACACACAGAGACAAACACACACAGAGACAAACACACACAGAGACATACACACAGAGACAAACACACACAGAGACATATACACACACAGAGACATACACACACAGAGACTTACACACACAGAGACAAACACACACAGAGACATATACACAGAGACATACACACACGCACACAGAGACATACACACAGAGACATACACACACGCACACAGAGACATACACACACAGAGACATACACACAGAGACAAACACACAGAGACATATACACACACAGAGACAAACACATACAGAGACATACACACAGAGACAAACACACAGAGACATATACACACACAGAGACAAACACATACAGAGACATACACACAGAGACATACACACAGAGACAAACACACACATAGACATATACACACACAGAGACATACATACACACAGAGACATACACACAGAGACATACACACACAGAGACAAACACACAGAGACATACACACACAGAGACATACACACACAGAGACATACACACAGAGACATACATACACGCACACAGAGACATACACACACACACACAGAGACATACACACACAGAGACAAACACACACAG
Source organism: Oncorhynchus masou masou (assembly GCF_036934945.1). Lineage (NCBI taxonomy): Eukaryota > Metazoa > Chordata > Actinopteri > Salmoniformes > Salmonidae > Oncorhynchus > Oncorhynchus masou. The sequence continues at coordinate 20,421,816 of NC_088224.1, forward strand.
AGACATACACACACACAGAGACAAACACACACAGAGAGACAAACACACACAGAGACAAACACACACAGAGACATACACACACAGAGAGATACACACACAGAGACATACACACACAGAGACAAACACACACAGAGACATACACACAGAGACAAACACACACAGAGACATACACACACAGAGACATACACACACAGAGACATACACACACAGAGACATACACACACAGAGACAAACACACACAGATACATACACACACAGAGACAAACACACAGAGACATACACACACGCACACAGAGACATACACACACACACACACACACACAAATACATACACACACATGCACACGCATTATCCAATGCCATTGTTATCTGGATAGCTATGTTCTATACCATATCCACTGAAGGAAGAACTTAACACAGTACTGTGTCGTCATCCTAACATATCATCTTGTGAAAATATCCAACATATTTTGTCACATTGTATGTGCAACTTGTGTTTCTTTATGTCCGTCTTGAAAATACTAGTTCCACCTCAAAGTGACCTTTAAGGCAAAATACATGATAAAACAGTATGAAATAAATGACCAAATGCTTTGTAGATGCGAGATAAAATCAACAGACAGTGTTTCTCTACCTCTATATATTCAAACACAACATAAGCTCAAAGCTGAGGGAAAAGATATACGCAATTCAATACAACACAGTGAATGCAAGCTAGTGAAAAGGATGCTCAAAAATCCAATGCATTGACTCTCTATTTGAGCTTGAATTGTTAGAAGATGAAAGTGAAGCTAAAAGAGAAGCTGAAAGAGAGGCTGAAAGTGAAGCTGAAAGTGAAGCTGAAAGAGAGGCTGAAAGTGAAGCTGAAAGTCAAGCTGAAAGTGAAGCTGAAAGAAAGGTTGAAAGTGAAGCTGAAAGAGAAGCTGAAAGTGAAGCTGAAAGTGAGGCTGAAAGTGAAGCTGAAAGAGAAGCTGAAAGAGAAGCTGAAAGCGAAGCTGAAAGTGAAGCTGAAAGAGAGGCTGAAAGTGAAGCTGAAAGTGAAGCTGAAAGAGAAGCTGAAAGTGAAGCTGAAAGAGAAGCTGAAAGTGAAGCTGAAAGTGAGGCTGAAAGAGAAGCTGGACGTGAAGCTGAACGAGAAGCTGAATGTGAAGCTGAAAGTAAAGCTGAATGAGAAGCTGAAAGTGAAGCTGAATGAGAAGCTGAAAGTGAGGCTGAATGAGAAGCTGAATGTGAAGCTGAAAGAGAGGCTGAAAGTGAAGCTGAATGAGAAGCTGAAAGTGAGACTGAATGAGAAGCTGAAAGTGAAGCTGAAAGAGAGGCTGAAAGTGAAGCTGATTATAAAATGTTATCTGTACTCTTTATCTACCCAGTCTTATAGTTCACAATTCTTTATGTATTGGTGTTCTGTACTGACATATCTTGATGGAGTCTGATGCAGACAACTCTCAAGGTCTGTCCACTTACAGTGAAATGTATCTTGGTAGACGGAGACACATACATATACACATTCTGAGACAAGCAAACACACAAATACGCGAACATTTAGACACCTAACATACAAACAAACGAACAAACACAAAAAGAGTTGTCAAGGTTTGTAAAAAACCTGTGTGACATTACCCCTATCTAAATCTGAAATCTGGCTTTGTCTCCATGGAAACGCCTTCTGTAATGTTCCACAGTAACAGGTGGAGGGGTGTGCAGTACGCAGACTCTCTCCCTCTCTCTCTGTCTCTCTCTCCCTCTCTCTCTCTTCCTCCCCTTCCCCCTCCCTCCTCTCTCTCTCTTTCTCTCCCCCCTCTCTCTCTCTCTCTTCCTCCCACTCCCCCCCTTCTCTCTCTCTCTCTCTCTCTCTCTCTCCCTCACGTTCCCCCTCCCCCCTCTTTATCTCTCTCTCTCTCTCTCTCTCTCTCTCTCCCCTCTCTCCCTCTCTCTCTCCCTCTCTCTCTCTCTCTCTCTCTGTCTATCCCTCTATCCCTCCCCCTCTCTCTCTCTCTCTCTCTCTGTCTATCCCTCCCCCTCTCTCTCTGTCTCTCCATCTCTCTCTCTTTCTCAATTCAATTTCAATTTAAGGGCTTTATTGGCATGGGAAACAAGTGAAATAGATTTTTAAAAACTAAAGTGAAATTGCTTATATACAGTGCTGTAACGATGTGCAAATAGTTAAAGTACAAAAAGGTAAATAAATACAAATAAATATAGGTTGTATTTACAATGGTGTTTGAAAATTCACTGGTTGCTCTTTTCTTGTGGCACCTACTAGATATGGGAGATTGTCAAATTATTTGTGGGTCAGTGTAATCTGAGGGAAATATGTGTCTCTAATATGGTCATACATTTGGCAGGAGGTTAGGAAGCGCAGCTCACTTTCCACCTCCTTTTTGGGCAGTTTGAACATAGCCTGTATTCTCTTGAGAGCCAGGTCTGCAATGCTCAATGAGTATATACATAGTTAAAGATTTCCTTACGTTTGGGTCAGTCACAGTGGTCAGGTATTCTGCCACTGTGTACTCTCTGTTTTGGCCCAAATAGCATTCTGGTTTAATATGTTTTTTTGTAAATTCTTTCCAATATGTCAAGTAATTATCTTTTGTTTTCTAATGATTTGGTTGGGTCTAATTCGGTTGCTCTCCTGGGGCTCTGTGGGTTCTGTTTGTGTTTGTGAACAGAGCCCCAGGACCAGCTTGCTTAGGGGACTCTTCTCCAGTTGTTATGGAAGGTTTGAGAATCGCTTCCTTTTAGGTGGATGTAGAATTTTACATCTCTTTTCTGGATTTTGATAATTCTGCTCTGCATGCATTATTTGGTGTTTAACGTTGTACACGGAGGAGTCTCAATATGGTGTTTGTCCCATTTTGTGAATTCTTGGTTGGTAAGTGGACCCCAGACCTTTAAAAGCAATGAGTTCCATAACTGATTCAAGTATTCTTTGTCAGATCCTAATTGGTATGTCGAAATGTATGATCCGTTTGATGGCATAGAATGCCCTTCTTGCCTTGTCTCTCAGAACGTTCCCAGCTTTGTGGAAGTTACCTGTGGTGCTGATGTTTAGGCTGAGGTAGGTGTAGCTTTTTGTGTGCTGTCGGACAACGGTGTCTGGATGGAATTTGTATTTGTGGTCCTGGCCAATGTCCCTTTTTTGGAACACCATTATTTTTGTCTTACTGAGATGTACTGTCAGGGCCCAGGCCTGGCAGAATCTGTGTAGAATTTCTAGGTGCGGCTCTAGGTCCTCCTTCGTTGGGGACAGAAGCACCAGATCATCTGCAAAAAGTAGACGATTGACTTCAGATTCTAGTAAGGTGAGGTCTGGTGCGGCAGACTGTTCTAGTGCCCTCGCCAATTCGTTAATATATATGTTGAAGAGGGTGGGGATGAAGATGCATCCCTGTCTCACCCCCGACCCTGTGTGAAGAAATGTGTGATTTTTGCCAATTTTAACCCCACACTTGTGTACATGGATTTTATAATGTCATATGTTTTTTCCCCAACACTACTTTCCATCAATTTGTATAACAGGCCCTCATGTCAAATTGAGTTGAAAGCTTTTTTGAATTCGACAAGGCATGAGAAGGCTTTGTTTGCAAATTGCTCTCAATGTCTCTCTCCCCCTATCCCACCCTCTCTCTTTCTCTATGTGTTCTGATTAGATAATGAACTCTACTGTATCTGTCCCATTGATCCACTGTGTTGCCTGATAACCTTCCTATCAGCAAGGTAACATCACCCCCGAGGCTTAGGGCAGAGCTGTGTGGGTTTATGTATGTGTGTGTGTGCATGTGTGTGTTTGTGTGTGTGTATGTATATGTGTGTACATGTGTGTGTGTAGGTGTGTGTACGTGTGAGTGTGCATGTGTGTGTGCGTGCGTGTGGCCGAGGGCAGAGAAGGCAGGGCAGGTCATCTGTTCTCTGACCAGGAGTATTTGTAAAATCTGATTAGAGTATTGGATTCTCGTTAGGAGAAAGCCGTCAAGTTGGCCCACAATCAGCCTAGCAGTACAGAAAACAGAACTGCCTCTATAAAGACATCATGCAAGATGGTAATATGTGACGGATCACCTCCAGGTAGGCAGATGTCCAGATTTTTCAGTGCATTAAAAGTTGTATGTGACGGTGTTTAAAATGTTATCTAACACAGCACTGTTTCACTAAGTATGTATATTAGTCTTTGTTTGTCTGTTGATGTAAACCTGTTCTTGTCATTTATTCCAGTGAAAACATCCTTATACTGCAATTCCATTTTAGCAGATGGTCAACAGTGACCACACAGCAGATGGTCAACAGTGACCACACAGCAGATGGTCAACAGTAACCACACAGCAGATGGTCAACAGTGACCACACAGCAGATGGTCAACAGTGACCACACAGCAGATGGTCAACAGTGACCACACAGCAGACGGTCAACAGTGACCACACAGCAGACGGTCAACAGTGACCACACAGCAGACGGTCAACCACACAGCAGACGGTCAACAGTGACCACACAGCAGACGGTCAACAGTGACCACACAGCAGACGGTCAACAGTGACCATACAGCAGATGGTCAACAGTGACCACACAGCAGATGGTCAACAGTAACCACACAGCAGATGGTCAACAGTGACCACACAGCAGATGGTCAACAGTGACCCACAGCAGAGCAGTGACCACACAGCAGACGGTCAACAGTGACCACACAGCAGACGGTCAACAGTGACCACACAGCAGACGGTCAACAGTGACCGCACAGCAGATGGTCAACAGTGAGTGACCAGTGACCGAGACAGCAGACGGTCAACAGTGACCGACAGCAGACGGTCAACAGTGACCGCACAGCAGACGGTCAACAGTGACGGTCAACAGTGCACAGCAGACGGTCAACAGTGACCGCACAGCAGACGGTCAACAGTGACCGCACAGCAGACGGTCAACAGTGACCGCACAGCAGACGGTCAACAGTGACCGCACAGCAGACGGTCAACAGTGACCGCACAGCAGACGGTCAACAGTGAACACACAGCAGACGGTCAACAGTGACCACACAGCAGATGGTCAACAGTGACCACACAGCAGATGGTCAACAGTGACCACAGCAGATGGTCAACAGTGATGGTCAACAGTGACCGCACAGCAGACGGTCAACAGTGACCGACCAGTGACCACACAGCAGATGGTCAACAGTGACCACACAGCAGATGGTCAACAGTGACCACACAGCAGATGGTCAACAGTGACCACACAGCAGATGGTCAACAGTGACCACACAACAGATGGTCAACAGTGACCACACAGCAGATGGTCAACATTAATCACACAGCAGACGATCAACAGTGACCACACAACAGATGGTCAACAGTGACCACACAGCAGATGGTCAACATTAATCACACAGCAGATGGTCAACAGTGACCACACAGCAGATGGTCAACAGTGACCACACAGCAGATGGTCAACAGTGACCACACAGCAGACGGTCAACAGTGACCGCACAGCAGACGGTCAACAGTGACCACACAGCAGATGGTCAACAGTGACCACACAGCAGATGGTCAACAGTGACCACACAGCAGATGGTCAACAGTGACCACACAGCAGATGGTCAACAGTGACCACACAGCAGATGGTCAACAGTGACCACACAGCAGATGGTCAACAGTGACCACACAGCAGATGGTCAACAGTGACCACACAGCAGATGGTTAACAGTGACCACACAGCAGACGGTTAACAGTGACCACACAGCAGATGGTCAACAGTGACCACACAGCAGATGGTCAACAGTGACCACACAGCAGATGGTCAACAGTGACCACACAGCAGATGGTCAACAGTGACCACACGGCAGATGGTCAGCAGTGACCACACAGCAGATGGTCAACAGTGACCACACAGCAGATGGTCAACAGTGACACACAGCAGATGGTCAACAGTGACCACACAGCAGATGGTCAACAGTGACCACACAGCAGATAGTCAACTCTTACTTTCTAAGATCTGTTTCATAGACAAAGAGCAACAACTGAGAAGCTAGTCAACAATTAGACATATGGCTAAAGCAAAGAAACATGCACACACACACACACACACACACGCACACACACACACACACACACACACACACACACACACACACACACACACACACACACACACACACACACACACACACACACACACACACACACACACACACACACACAAACACACACACACACACACACACACAGAGATTGATCAGTGAGTCCATGTACACATCCTCACCAACAGCCCCGCCTCTCTACCACTCTGAGGAGGAGGTATTAAAATATACCTAAAAAATAATGAACTTCTGATACATATTTTAAGTCTGTTATAAGTGACGTTCGGGCTTCTTGATGTTTGTCATTTTTGAAAGCCAATAAGAGAAATAGAAGCTTTTATCAAGCAGAATTCAGAAGTCCATGACCCTTTGGAGTCAAACTTCAGCCCTGGAGAATTTCTTCTGAAGATATATTCATTATATTATAATATGTTTTGGAAGAAATATAGCAGAGAAAAACACCACATTAGACTCAACAACCCAATATGTCTGACACTCTGAAGTCAAATAAAAAATGCATTAGCACTTTTTTACAGCTTTTAACTAGACCAGACAACCAATAACAGCAATCTGCTTGATTGACAGCTAGTGTGTTAGCAAAACCAAAGTGAAGTGAGGCACCGCCTTACCTTGTCTGACGTCCCTGGGGGCAATGGCAATGGCATTGTTATGGTGCAGCTCTGTGACGCAGCAATCCTCAGTTAACAGCGATCCGTTGTTATGGGGCGTTGACGGGAGAAGGGGTACAGGCTGAGCCATGACCACATTGTTGTTAGGACACACACACCCCGTCTGAGTAACTCTGCAACCGTCACCGTCAGCAGCGTCACCGTCTCCATGACGACCATTGCGCAGACACTCCTCAAACCATCTGCAGAGTACTCCACAGGTGAACTGGCTGGAGTTCTCATTGTTGATTAGCAAAACCTCGACTAGCCGGAGTTCTAGCGTTTCCTTGGTTACCGGCGGTTCATCAGGTGACGGTAGTCTCGACAGGCATAGCTCAACAAAGTTCTTGTCGAACTGTAAAAATGAATATGGTCCTTCCGATTCTAATTGGCTGCCGCAAAGGTCTATCACGTCCTGAGTTGATGTCTGTAGATCCAGCGGGCAGCTCTGATTGGCTAGATGATGGTCGAGTGGGAGGAGCATGGGGGAGTGTGATTGACAGATGGAAGGGTGACGGGTGAATCGGAGATAGAGGGAATACTTGGTGGGATCGGGGTTCTCCAACGACCAGGAACAGCCTGGCATCCGGGACGGGAACAGCTCTCTCAGAGAGAAAGATCCATACAGTACCCCTGCTACCAGGCTGGAGCACTGGGAGGGCAGGCTGCCCCCCTCTGCCTCCCTGGGAGAGACGCCACTGGCAGCCCCATAGGCAGCGGCCAGGGTAGAAAGAGGAGCTAGAGCTAGAGGAACTAGAGCAGCCACGGCCCAGGCCACACCGAGGAGGGACGACAGCACACACAGACACACCCCGCCAGTAGTGTTCATCCTATGTCATTCGTCCTGCAGAAAAAAAGATAGGGAGGCAGGAAGGGAGAGAGGTAGAGCGACAGTGAGAGAGATATAGAGAAGGGAAGGAGAGATGTAGAGAGAGGGAAGGAGAGAGGCAGAAATGGGGAGAGGAGAAGGAAGAGAGAACAGAGTCAGTACTTTTGAGAAAACAGAAATCAATTCCAAAACAATATGTCTGGCAGAATGAGAATGTGATATACCAATATCAGTCTCAATTCTCTCTCTTCACATGCTCTCTCCTTCACAGTCTATCTCTTTCATATTCTCTCCACACAATCTTTCTCCCTCACAGTCTCTCTCCCCTCATATTTCTCTCTCACGCACAGTCTCCCACCCCTCACATTCTCTCTCCCTCACAGTCTCTCTCCCCTCAGAGTCTAATAATAACAAAGTTTATGGTCATGGTTCCGTCATGAAGGTCGCTCTGCCTCTGACACACACACACACACACACACACACACACACACACACACACACACACACACACACACACACACACACACACACACACACACACACACACACACACACACACACACTCTCTCCCCTGGCGGGCTGGATTAAAGGGGCTGATGACTTGGCTGTTGAGACGTCCAGAACAATGTACCCCACTCCACACAGCCCTGCTGGGACAGACTCACCCCTCCAGACACACACACACACACACACACACACACACACACACACACACACACACACACACACACACACACACACACACACACCCTGCCGAGTGTCTTACCTAAGGCGATGGGGCAAACCATTACCCTCGCCGTCACAGTGCCACCAGCCTGATCTTTACACACACACACATGTCCACACACACACACACACACATGTCCACACACACACACACATGTCCACACACATACATACAGACATGTCCACACACATACATACAGACATACATACTGACATATTGATCCAATAAGGGCCGCAAAAAAAGCTAAAGAAAATCAACCGTTCATTCATATTTTATTCAGTTTTACCTCACGTTCACTTTTAAGAGGCTTTTAAATGCCTTAGCATGGACATGAAGATTTAATGGCAGAAACACTGAGTGAGCTCTATCGACTGGTGTATGCTCAACTCAATTAACCTCATGATAACATGCACACACACTCCAGTCTGTCTCCCTCATGATGGAAATGTGAGTTTAACTCATTATGACTAAACCCTTTTGAAGTTGACTGTTTCTACCCACTCATATGGGTTATATTTTGTTGTTATTTATTTAACTAGGCAAGTTAAGAACAAATTCTTATTTACATTGATGGCCTAGGAACAGTGGGTTAACTGCCTTGTTCAGCGGCAGAATGACAGATTTTTAGCTTGTCAGCTGGGGGATTCTATTCAGCAACATTTCAATTATGGTCCCAATGCTTCCCAATGCTCTAACCACTAGGCTACCTGCCGCCCCATATGATCAGTAGGGCTGGCAGAATTATCGTATAATCATGTAACAGTCAATTAGGGGAAATAATCGTGAACTCAAAATAATAATATGATGAGGTGGCTGGTGAAACTTTGCTTCTTGAAAGTCCAATATCTTGAAAACATATCTGCTGACATGCACAAAAATGTGAGACTTTATCCGAACTAGTGTTGCACGGTAAACCAAACACGGCTACTTTTTTGATACGAGAACATGAAAAATGGTTTGGTTCCAGAATTTTGCTTACTCTTGGTACTTGTGTCTCACGGATCAAGTCTGACTATCAGCGCAGCTGATGTTCCCCATGGAGCGCACCCTGCCTGCTCCACTCAGCCTGCACTGGGAGTCTGGGCTCCCCATGGAGCGCACTCTGCCTGCTCCACTCAGCCTGCACTGGGAGTCTGGGCTCCCCATGGAGCGCACCCTTCCTGCTCCACTCAGCCTGCACTGGGAGTCTGGGCTCCCCATGGAGCGCACCCTGCCTGCTCCACTCAGCCTGCACTGGGAGTCTGGGTTGCACCCTGCCTGCTCCACTCAGCCTGCACTGGGAGTCTGGGCTCCCCATGGAGCGCACCCTTCCTGCTCCACTCAGCCTGCACTGGGAGTCTGGGCTCCCCATGGAGCGCACCCTTCCTGCTCCACTCAGCCTGCACTGGGAGTCTGGGCTCCCCATGGAGCGCACCCTGCCTGCTCCACTCAGCCTGCACTGGGAGTCTGGGCTCCCCATGGAGCGCACCCTTCCTGCTCCACTCAGCCTGCACTGGGAGTCTGGGCTCAGCCCACTGGATGGGCACCCTGCCTGCTCCACTCAGCCTGCACTGGGAGTCTGGGCTCCCCATGGAGCGCACCCTGCCTGCTCCACTCAGCCTGCACTGGGAGTCTGGGCTCCCCAGCCTGCACTGGGAGTCTGGGTTGCACCCTGCCTGCTCCACTCAGCCTGCACTGGGAGTCTGGGCTCTGGGCTGAGCCCATGGAGCGCACCCTGCCTGCTCCACTCAGCCTGCACTGGGAGTCTGGGCTCCCCATGGAGCGCACCCTTCCTGCTCCACTCAGCCTGCACTGGGAGTCTGGGCTCCCCACTGGAGTCTGGGCGCACCCTGCCTGCTCCACTCAGCCTGCACTGGGAGTCTGGGCATGGAGCGCACTCTGCCTGCTCCACTCAGCCCATGGAGGGCACCCTGGAGCGCCTGCTCCACTCAGCCTGCACTGGGAGTCTGGGCTCCCCATGGAGCGCACCCTTCCTGCTCCACTCAGCCTGCACTGGGAGTCTGGGCTCCCCATGGAGCGCACCCTGCCTGCTCCACTCAGCCTGCACTGGGAGTCTGGGCTCCCCATGGAGCGCACCCTGCCTGCTCCACTCAGCCTGCACTGGGAGTCTGGGTTGCACCCTGCCTGCTCCACTCAGCCTGCACTGGGAGTCTGGGCTGCACCCTGCCTGCTCCACTGAGCCTGCACTGGGAGTCTGGGCTGCACCCTGCCTGCTCCACTCAGCCTGCACTGGGAGTCTGGGCTGCACCCTGCCTGCTCCACTCAGCCTGCACTGGGAGTCTGGGCTGCACCCTGCCTGCTCCACTCAGCCTGCACTGGGAGTCTGGGCTGCACCCTGCCTGCTCCACTCAGCCTGCACTGGGAGTCTGGGCTGCACCCTGCCTGCTCCACTCACCCTGCCTGCTCCACTCAGCCTGCACTGGGAGTCTGGGCTGCACCCTGCCTGCTCCACTCAGCCTGCACTGGGAGTCTGGGCTGCACCCTGCCTGCTCCACTCAGCCTGCACTGGGAGTCTGGGCTGCACTTTGCCTGCTCCACTCAGCCTGCACTGGGAGTCTGGGCTGCACTTTGCCTGCTCCACTCAGCCTGCACTGGGAGTCTGGGCTGCACTTTGCCTGCTCCACTCAGCCTGCACTGGGAGTCTGGGCTGCACTTTGCCTGCTCCACTCAGCCTGTACTGGGAGTCTGGGCTGCACTTTGCCTGCTCCACTCAGCCTGTACTGGGAGTCTGGGCTGCACTTTGCCTGCTCCACTCAGCCTGTACTGGGAGTCTGGGCTGCACTTTGCCTGCTCCACTCAGCCTGTACTGGGAGTCTGGGCTGCATCATCTTAAACTCCCCAGTTATGCTGCACTGAAGTCAACACTCTTGAATAATGCGATACAACATGTAGAAATGTTGAAACGGTTCATTACTGTTCTCCAAATAATGTCCATGACAACATACAGGCTAGAATAACTTTACGATGCAAGAAGATACCTGAACCTTCCAGCTTCGTAGGCTAACTTTCCTTTACAGCTGAAACTAACATCAATTCAACACCTTCGTACTTTGTTTGTGATAATATGCAAATTGTAATGCAAAATATGCTGATTTAAAACCTGATTGCCACCAAAAACTTTATCCATTCACTTAATCGGTCTCCCTCACGTCTCTCCCTCAGCCAAAGATTATATTGCCTCAGCAAACTGAGGACTCCGACAGGCTGCACCACTCCTGGCTTGTGAATGACAGTCATTACTGGTTAAAGAGACACACACTTTTATAAAATAAGCTACAATCGATGCAAATGTGGTTGATCAGTACAATAAAATGGAAGGGAAACACCCTCATGAAATCATACAAAACAAAGCTCGATAACTCAATGCATCCACACATTCCTAGGCTACATCTTGATTTACCCAGTTTATCAATACCATTCAAATAAATGATTACCATTATGTTGTTTGTAGTTAGATTGGTAAAAACAAAGTCAAATGGATTGTATAAACGTTTCATAAATGCACACATGGCTGTCTCTGAAGAATTCTGTCATAAAACATTTAAAACGTGATAATATTGAACATTAAAGGTGCCTAATGAGTGAACAGAGCATTAGCTGAGTTTATCTGTCTGGAGCAAGTGCCATTCTGTGACTTTGGCTCATATGCCGTCTTTTTTTGCCTTGGTATCGTTTTGGTATCAATTTGGTATCGAATAAATGTGATGGTATTGAATATCGTGCTACTAAACCTGGGAACGGAATCAAAGTCAAAATGCTGGTATTGTGACAACATTGGACTAATGAGGTATATTTTACCCAATAGCAGTTTAACATTTTTACATAAAGTTGGTCGTCATTTTACGAGCAGAAGGGCACAGCTGGGAGGAAAAGCTTCATTTCCTACATTTCCAAGCAGTCAAATGTTTTTCTTTATTAGCCAAGGGTTTCACCAAAGCTACGGTATGTTAGTAGCTCATTTTGAAACATGCATTATGATGCTTTACAAGTTCAAAAACTTTTGTATCAAAAATAATAATAACCGTGGCCCATCACAGCCCTAATGGTCACACTCAGCTCTGATGGTTAACAGTACAGTCTACACATACACACACCTCATAACAATGAGAGAGAGAGAGAGAGAGAGAGAGAGAGAGAGAGAGAGAGAGAGAGAGAGAGAGAGAGAGAGAGAGAGAGAGAGAGAGAGCAGAAGGACACAGAAACAGGTTGTTATTGTAATCCATACTGTACACTTAGGTTATTATTCTAATACAACCAGTTCATTGATTAATGGATAGTGGCCGCACTAAAAGAGATCAGATCTTTCTAACCAGGTGTAAATGGTCCATTATGATCCACTGTGGGTAACCACCTCTGGAAGAGGACAAGGACAGATATCACTGCCAAGTGTCAGAGCACCAACTCATTAAATATAATGGGAAATGTGAGACAGAGGAGAAAAGAGAGAGAAAGAGAGAGAGACAAAGAAAGAGACAGAGGGGTTCATTTCATGACTGCTGCTTATCTTCATACACGGATGCGTTTTCCATTAAGAGCTGACAGAGTACTGCTTTACTCTGGGTAACAATAGGTCCAGTACTGGCCAAGTTTAGACACTCACACATGCACTGCAGATCTATTTCAGGGTGTAGGACAGTTATGGGAAGCTGTCCCATGCAAATACTACAGATAATTAAATTACACAGATCCCAGGGAATCAAACATTAGATTGCTAGATAAATGAACGGTGTTGAAAAACATTTTTGTCAAATATTTCCCTTTTGTGCCTTATCAAAAACAGTATTATGCAATGTCATGTGTGTGTATGTGCATATTATATGTGCATGACCATGTGTGTGTGTATGTGCATATTATATGTGCATGACCATGTGTGTGTGTATGTGCATATTATATGTGCATGACCATGTGTGTGTATGTGCATATTATATGTGCATGACCATGTGTGTGTATGTGCATATTATATGTGCATGACCATGTGTGTGTATGTGCATATTATATGTGCATGACCATGTGTGTGTGTGTGCATATTATATGTGCATGACCATGTGTGTGTGTGCATATTATATGTGCATGACCATGTGTGTGTATGTGCATATTATATGTGCATGACCATGTGTGTGTGTGTGCATATTATATGTGCATGACCATGTGTGTGTGTGTGCATATTATATGTGCATGACCATGTGTGTGTGTGTGCATATTATAGGTGCATGACCATGCGTGTGTGTGTGTACATATTATATGTGCATGACCATGCGTGTGTGTGTGCATATTATATGTGCATGACCATGCGTGTGTGTGCTTTTCTCTTCATTCTCTGATGAAAGGGCTGCTATAAGAGGCTGAGGGGCTAAAGGCCACTTTAAGAAACTGAAGGGCTGATGGTAAGAGGCTGAGGGCCAGGGTTAGAGACTATGTCAAGAGTCTCCCCACAAAGGACTGTGACAATGAGCGACTGTGAGGAGGGTACAGCTAGTCTTCACTAATGAGTCTCACAAAGACATGAAAGGAAAAGAGGGAGAGAGTGAGGGAGGAGAGCAAGATGGAAGGTAGGCAGGTAGGCAGGTAGAGGGCTAGGACTGGAGAGGGAGAGAGAAAGAGAGAGTGAGAGAGAGAAGAGTGTTGGGGTGGAGAGATGAAGAGAGAGGACAGGGTCAGGGGTGGGGAAGGAGTGGAGGGGGAAAAGAGAGGCGAGAGATACTGTAAATCAGATGAATAGATAGATAGATGGAGACGGGGTTAAAGGGGTTTATAGTGGGGTAGAGCGGGAAAGAGGGGGGATTAGTTTATATATGTATGTATATACTGTATATATATATATACTGTATATATATATATACACCTTTATTTAACTAGGCAAGTCAGTCAAGAACAAATTCTTATTTACAATGACGGCCTACTCCGGCCAAAAAAATGAACGACGCTGGGCCAATTGTGCGCCGTCCTATGGGTCTCTTGCACTGAGATGCAGTGCCTTAGAATGCTGCACCACTCAAGTAGAGGGGGTAAAGGGGGGAGAAGGTGGATATAAAGGGGGTAGAGGAGGGATAGAGTGGTTGGGGGGGATAGGGGGATAGCTGGACAAAGTATAGAGATAGTATGACAACAGAGAAAATCATACATTCCTGCAATATTTCTGCTGTATAGCGTATAAACCAAAGTCACTGAAGTGAAATATCCCCAGCTGATTGTTGCTTTGGGGGAACAGTAGAACACTTCCCTTGTGCCGGAAACAATGTGCATTGACATTTCCCGAAGGTATTTAGAATACAAAAGCCAGTCAATATCAGCCACCCACAGCTCAGTTCCCTCTCACATTCTGTCCTTCTCTTCCTCTTCCTCAGTGAAGAAATGTTCTAAGCAGGAGATCACACAGGTAAGAACAGAGACAAAGGAAAAAGAAAGTGACAGAAAGAGACAAAACACACACAACCCACAGCTGCTTTCACTTATTAGCAGGGAATGCTTGCTTTGAAATGCACAGCTACAACCAGCGAACGTGGAGTATCCATGGCAACTTATCAGTTTTGAATGTTAGACTTTTTTCCGGTATTTTTCTTAGGTTTTTTTTAAAGGCTTACCTCATGGGCTTTCATATGTGTGGCGGCCGAGGGAAACCCCTTCATATCGGAACATTTTGACTTTTAGATTCTTGAAAATTACAAGCTGTCCCAAATCCAGGTATTTTTAAATCACTGAAATCTCTATCAGAACCCGAGTTATGAGCTTTTAAAGTTGACTTCAGTCGACATGAAGTAAAACAAGAGAAAACGTGTATTATTCTGAAACAGCAACTGCTGGTATGGTTTACATTCATATCTTCTTATTACAAAGTGGGATTCAAATGGATTTCATTGTAATTTTTTGGACAACAGATCTACACAAATCTACTCTG
This sequence comes from Oncorhynchus masou masou, assembly GCF_036934945.1. Lineage (NCBI taxonomy): Eukaryota > Metazoa > Chordata > Actinopteri > Salmoniformes > Salmonidae > Oncorhynchus > Oncorhynchus masou. The sequence goes on from NC_088224.1 coordinate 20,436,996, forward strand.
TAATGTCAAATCGAAGAACAATTCTTTCTTTAAGATGAATAAAAATTTGATATATAGTGCATACATTAAGTATTCAGCCTAAATTAGTTCAGGAGGAACATTTGCCTCAACAAATCCCATACATTACATGGACTCTGTGTGAAATATTAGGGGATGTGTTACAGTTTTCTTCTAACTCCTCCTCTGACGAAGAGGTGTAGCAAGGATCGGACCAAAATGCGGCGTGGTAATTTTCATACATGTTTAATGAACGAATAAACACGAACAATACAAAACAACAAACGTACCGCGAAAACCTAAACAGCCTATCTGGTGACAACAAACACAGAGACAGGAACAATCACCCACGAAACACTCAAAGAATATGGCTGCCTAAATATGGTTCCCAATCAGAGACAACGATAAACACCTGCCTCTGATTGAGAACCACTCCAGACAGCCATAGACTATGCTAGATACCCCCACTAAGCCACAAACCCAATACCTAACAAAACCCCAAGACAAAACACACCACAATAAACCCATGTCACACCCTGGCCTGACCAAATAAATGAAGACAAACACAATATACTTCGACCAGGGCGTGACAGGTTGATATGATTTTTGAATTGACCTTTGTCCCACATACATGCAACATATGTAAGGACCCTCAGTCAAGTATCCCAAGCACACATTCAACTACAATGACCAGGGAGCTTTTTGAAATCCTCAAAAAGAAGGGCAGTGACTGGTAGATGAGTAACAATAACAATCTCTTTAAGCATGGTCAAGTGAATAATTATACCGTGGATTATATATTAAACCACCCAGACACATAGGTCACTGGGGATTTTTAAAACAGCTACAGTTACAGAGTTCAATCTCATTGTATTGACTCCACAATAATGACTTAAATGACATAGTGAAAAGAAGAATACAAATATAGAGAATACAAATATTCCAAAACATGTATCTTGTATGTAACCAGACACTAAAGTAATACTACAAAAAATAAACACGGCAACGGAGTACACTTTTTGGCATAAATACAAAGCCTTATATTTGGGGCAAATCCAACACACCACTGAGTAACCGCCTTCTTATTTTCCAGCATGGTGGTGACTGCATCATAGTATGGGTATGCTTGACATCGGCAAATACTGGGGAGTTTTTTCAGGATACAAAAATAACTAGCTAAGCACAGGCCAAATCCTAGAGGAAAACCTGTTTCAGTCTGATCTACTGAGCCACTGGGAGAGGAAGTTACAGTTTTGAATTAAATCTGCTTTAAAATCTATGGCAATACTTGAAAAATGCTGTCTAGACATGATCCCCAGCATCTTGACAGAGCTTGAAGAATTATGAAAAGAATGTGCTAATATTGCACAATCTAGGTGTGTAAAGCTCTTATCAATTTACCCAAGAAAACTCAAAGGTGTTTCTAACATGTATTAACTCATGACTATGAATACTCATGCAACAACTATATTTTAGTTATTTATTTATATCAATCTTTTTTTAAGTACATTTTTCTTCCATTTTGTATTTTGTGTAGATATGTTGACAAATAATTACAATTTAATCAATTTTAATCCCACTTGGTTACACAATAAAATACACATATATTTTAATTGAAGCCAAAGTAATGTAAATTTCAGTGTGATTATGAACAGTCAACAACAAATCCTTAGAAAGAGAAACATTAAAGAAACTATGTGCAATACAACACATATACATAATTGATATTCAGCTTGCAGGAACGGGTACTGGAACGAGTTGCCGACATCACCATGGCCAGGAGGAACAATCTCATCTACTGAGAGATGAGATCAAATCAGTTTTTCATAGAGGCATAGTAAAAACAATACAAATACTCACAACATAAACCTACTGTATAACTGATCAGAGAGCAGTAAAATAGTACAGTACAATTGTGTAAAAGCAAATAAAATGATTCGGTAGTGTCGTCTGTTGACTGTGACCTGGTGTTGTTGAAGGCCCAGATGCAAATGGCCAAGAAGGATCTAATTCATATTAATATTAATGAATGTGACACTCTCTCTCTGACAAACAAACACAAAGAGAACTCTACAACACACAAACAAAAATGACTAGGTCATCGTTCCTACCTTAGCGGAGTTCTTCATGGTGACGACCACCTTGGATTCTGCACTGGTCTGCAGATCCATGAGCATGCCCATTCCCTTCACTATCTTACCCCGAGGGAAGAGAATATGTTTCAATGCTGTATCAGTCTTATTCATGTGGGTCCACAAGAAAGTGAATTGTCATGGAGACCCAAATGTTTTAAACACACACACACACACACACCCCCCCCCCCACACACACACACACACATACACTCACACACACACACACATACACCCCCCCCACACACACACACACACACACACACCCCCCCCACACACACACACACACATACACTCACACACACATACACCCCCCCCCCCCCACACACACACACACACACACACACACACACACACACACACACACCCCCCCCACACACACACACACACTCACACACACACACACATACACCCCCCCCACACACACACACACACAACACACAAAAAGGTCACTCCTCCTCTTCAAACAGCCGTGTATATATCATGTCTGTCTTGATTGATTCACATTAACCTGTTTGCTAGCTAAATTGTTTTTTGGGATACAGTGATGAAAAAGACCACAGATTATGAAATAGTCAGTGAAACATTTAGGCTAAAATAAGCTGTGGCAACTTGTCTTCAAACTTGTCTTCAATAGTACTGTCACTTCAACAGGACTGGCTATAGCCTAACATGAACAAAGGTAGAGTAGATGCAGGTAATGAAGGCCTGAGTTTATAAAGTTAATGCATTGTGTACTTAACTAGCTAGCTAACTAGCTAAACATACCTTGTTTGCTCCTCGTTGAAGATGCGCTATCATCTCTCCATCCATGATGAGGTGACAGACGATTGTTGGGAACACTCGTAAAATAATCCTTCCTTACAGGTAATTCAGAGCATACTGTCAGCTCCGCTCAACGTAGTGACAACTAACTAGGAGGCTAGCTAAATAACACAGCTAGAATCATTGCTATTTAGAAATAAAAACTGTGACAGTAGATGGGAGGGGTTAGGCGTAGCTGAAGGATGCAACTAAAAACAAACAAAAGATAACTATTGTAAAATATACCGTGTCCCAAAAATGTAAACTACCGATCAAAAGTTAAGAACACCACCTCATTCAAGGGTTTTTCTTTATTTTAACTATTGCCTACACATAATAATACACATCAAAAATGTGAAATAACACATATGGAATCATGTAGTAACAAAAAAAGTGTTAACCAAATCAAAATATATTTTATATTTGAGATTCTTCAAATAGCCACCGTTTGCCTTGATGACAGCTTTGTCTCTTGGCAATCTCTGAACCAGCTTCACCTGGAATGAGTTCCCACATATTCTCAGCACTCAGCTGCATTTCCTTCACTCTGCAGTCGGACTCATCCCAAGCCATCTCAATTTGGTTGAGGTCGGGGGATTGTGGAGGCCAGGACATCTGATGCAGCACTGCATCACTCTCTTTCTTGGTAAAATATCCCGTACACAGCCTGGAGGTGTGTTGGGTCATTGTCCTGTTGAAAAACAGAAGATAGTCCCACTAAGCCCAAACAAGATGGGAAGGTGTATCGCTGCAGAATGCTGTGGTAGCCATGCTGGTTAATTGTGCCTTGAATTCTAAATAAATCACAGACAGTGTCACCAGCCAAGCACTCCCACACCATAACACCTCCTGCTCCATTCTTTACGGTGGGAAAAACACTCCGCATCTCACAAAGACACGGCGGTTGGATCCAAACATCTCCAATTTGAACTCCAGACCAAAGGACAAATTTTCAACGGTCTAATGTCCATTGCTCGTGATTCTTGGCCCAATCAAGTCTTTTATTATTATTGGTGTCCTTTAGTAGTGGTTTCTTTGCAGCAAATCGACCTGATTCACACAGTCTCCTCTGAACATTTGATGTTGACATGTGTCTGTTACTTGAACTATGTGAAGCATTTATTTGGGCTGCAATTTGGTAACTCTAATGAATTTATCCTCTGCAGCAGAGGTAACTCTGGGTCTTCCATTCCTGTGACGGTCCTCATGAGAGCCAGTTTCATCATAACACTTGATGGTTTTTGTGACTGCACTTCAAGAAACTTTCAAAGTTATTGGAATTTTACATATTGACTGATCTTCATGTCTTAAAGTAATGATGGACTGTCATTTCTCTTTGCTTATTTGAGCTTCCCATAACATGGGCTAGGTTTTTACCACCCCTACCTTCTCACAACACAACTGATTGACTCAAACACATTATTTAAGAAGGAAAGACATTACACAAATGTACTTTTAAGAAGGCACAGCAGTAAATTGAAATGCATTCCATGTGACTACCTCATGAAGCTGGTTGAGAGAATGACAAGAGTGTGCAAACCTGTCATCAAGGCAAAGGGTGGCTATTTGAATAATCTCAAAAATAAAAAATATTTAGATTGGTTTAACACTTTTTTGGTTACGACATGATTTTATATGTGCTATTTCATAATTTCATGTCTTCACTATTATTCTACAACGTAGAATATAAAGAAATAAAGAAAAACACTAAAGAGGCATTTCTGCTGCCTCTGAAAAACATGAAAAGAAAGATGCCCAGGGTCCCTGCTCATCTGCGTGAACTTGCCTTAGGCAAGCTGCAAGGAGAAATGAGGACTGCAGATGTGGCAGGGCAATACATTCCAATGTCCGTACTGTGAGATGCCTAAGACAGAGCTACAGAGAGACAGGATGGACAGATGATCATCTTCGCCATGGCAGACCACATGTAACAACACCTGCACAGGGTCGGTACATCCGAACATCACACCTGCGGGACAGGTACAGGATGGCAACAACAACTGCCCGAGTTTCACCAGGAATGCCCAATCCCTCCATCAGTGCTCAGACTGCCCACAATAGGCTGAGAGAGACTGGACTAAGGGCTTGTAGGACTGTTGTTGTTATGACTTCTATGAATGGTGGGTGGAGGAGTCAAGCGCAGAGAGCAGGTAGTTCCATACGTGGATCTTTTATTCAAATGACAGGGGAAAAAACGGACATGCAAAACACAAGGGCGCATGAAACAAGCCGTCCAAATAAACAGGACTAAATCTGTCCGGAAAGATAGAGACCGCAATAATAAACCAACACCATAAAACAGAGAACACGCTGCACAATAGCCAGCGGGCCTAGTGCCCTTAAATAGCTTTCAAACAAAACTAAACTCAAAACAGGTGTAACCAATTAGACCAAACTAACAGAAACAAAAGGAAAGGGAATCGAATGCAGCTAGTAGGCCGGCGACGACGACCGCCGAGCGCCGCCCGAACAGGAAGAGACACCATCTTTGGCGGGATTCGCGACAGTTGTAAAGCAGGTCCTCACCAGACAACACCGGCAACAACGTCGCCTATGGGCACAAACCCACCATTGCTGGACCAGACAGGACTGGCAAAAAGTTATCTTCACTGATGAGTAGCGGTTTTGTCTCACCAGGGGTGATGGTCAGATTCGCGTTTATTGTCGATGGAATGAACGTTACACCGAGGCCTGTACTCTGGTACGGGATCGATTTGGGTTTGGATGTTCCGTCATGGTCTGGGGCAGTGTGTCACAGCATCATCGGACGGAGCTTGTTGTCATTGCAGGCAATCACAATGCTGTGCGCTACAGGGAAGACATCCTCCTCCCTCATGTGGTACCCTTCCTACAGGCTCATCCTGACATGACCCTCCAGCATGACAATGCCACCAGCCATACTGCTCGTTCTGTGGGTGACTTTCTGCAAGACAGGAATGTCAGTGTTCTGCCATGGCCAGCAAAGAGCCCGGATCTCAATCCCATCGAGCACGTCTGGGACCTGTTGGATCGGAGGGTAAGGGCTAGGGCCATTCCCCCCAGAAATGTCCAGGAACTTACATGTGCATTGGTGGAAGAGTGGGTTAACATCTCACAGCAAGAACTGGCAAATCTGGTGCAATGCTTAAGGAGCAGATGCACTGCAGTACTTGATGCAGTTAGTGGCCAGACCAGATACTGACTGTTACTTTTGATTTCGACCCCCCCTTTGTTCAGGAACACATTATTCCATTTCTGTTAGTAACATGTCTGTGGAACTTGTTCAGTTTATGTCTCAGTTGTTGAATCTTGTTATGTTCATACAAATATTTAAGTTTGCTGAAAATAAACATAGTTGACAGTGAGAGAAAGTTTCTCTTTTTACTGAGTTTGGTATGTATAAGATGGAAGTAGAAGCCTAAGAGTTGTTGTCCATTCATTATTAGGGGAAAATAATAAAGGAAAATATGTTTAAAAAATGTGCAAAAACATTATAGGGATTGGAAATGATGCAGACAATTACATTGATGGAAGCATCAATCTATCTGCAATATTAAGGCTGATCTACCCCATAAAAAATGATAATTCATGACTAACTAGAAATAGGGAAGACTTCTCACCTGTGCACTCGTTGACACCCCCTCAAATATTAAAAGCAGTGGATTGGTGTAACTGTATTGGTAGCCAATTCATCTACTCCTATCCAATGCTTTTACATCTGTGAGGGAAATGAAGCAGAGTATTTTTCAAAGCTTTTGAAACAGCGCTCACTGTAACCCCTAGTTTCCGGTTTACACGTCATCTCCCAACGTTCACAGACATTAATGAATGTTGAGTACTGACTTGTATCATGGGTGACCTGGCTGATCCAATATCATAGCCAGTGAGACAGACCTGCCGTGCAGCGCCGACTTTGGCTACATTAGGCAACACGTCGCACATTCTTTACATTGAGAAATACTGTACTAAACGTCTTAGTTAGATGTAAAATTGCGCAAGTAAAACGTCCTCTGCAAAAACTTCTAAATTAATTACAGATTTATTGAGTTATGTTAGATTCATTCTGGGGAATTTGAGGAATTGAAATAGGCTTCTACAGTGTATCGTGGAGGACCAACATCATTAACCAAATGCAGAATTGGTCAGGAAACACACCTACAACACTGAATTCTCATTTTTCTAATGGGCAATGGAAAAACACAAGTGCCAAACAACATATTCAGTGGATCTTTAAGTAATCATACAATATTTTTATATTACTAGAAAATGAAGAGTAACCAATATCTCAATTTCCACAAAAACAGAACGTTGTTGCATTTTGGCTTTTTCCCAACAGTGAATTAGGATGACATCCGACGAGCTAAGTGATGGAAGTGACTGATCAGGTCTGTGTGTGTGTGCTTGTGTGCATGTGAATGTGTGTTTGCATTTGAGTGTGTGTGTGTGCATCTGTGTGTGTGTGTGCGTGTGTGTGTGTGTGTGTGTGTACTCTAAGGCCAGTGTTATGTTGGTCGCTGCAGTCTCTCTGTAGTTAGTTTTGGATTCATGGGAGTAAGCTGATCCTAGATCTGTGATATGGACAACCTATATTATTGCAGCATAATGGTATAATAGTTTAGTCTAGAGGACTGTAATAGAGAGTTGTTAAGGTTTTCTTCCGGTGAAGGAGGGGAGGACCAAAATGCAGCGTGGTTATCTACATACATCTTTAATAAAGATAATGACGATACAATACAAAACAATAACGTGAAAACCCTAAACAGCCCTATCTGGTGCAAACAGAGACAGGAACAATCACCCACGAAGCACTCAAAGAATATGGCTGCCTAAATATGGTTCCCAATCAGAGACAACGATAAACACCTGCCTCTGATTGAGAATCACTCCAGGCAACCATAGACTTTTCTAGACAGCCCCACTAACCACAATCCCATACCCTACAAAAAAACCCTAGACAAAACACACCACAATAAATAACCCTGGCCTGGCCTGACCAAAATAATAAAGAAAACACAAAATACTAAGACCAGGGCGTGACAAGAGTAAAATGCCTTTGCTGAGAAAATGTAGCTCAATTATGCAACAGGATCTCGAGGTTTTACCAATTTGATCTCAGATTCTGACAGATTTGACCTCAGATTTATCCATGTTTCTCTCAAATGTCAATGTTTTGTGTTTTTGACACCCTGAGTTGACTCCTCCTGCTCATCATTGTTCCATTTCTCCAAATGCCAAATTTTGAAGTAAAGGGTTAAGGTTTGGGAAAAGGTTAAAACTTTAAGTTTAGGCATTCATTCTAAATGGTTTAGTAAAGGGGTAAGGTTAGGGTTACAACCAAATAATGTTTTGATCACTGGGATTGAACACACAACCCTTGGATCCAGAGTCATGGGATTACCCCCATCCATCACCCAGCACACAATGTCCAAGCCAAAAGAAAACTAACAAGCCTACTTGATTAGAATAGCAATCACTGTTGCTCATTGTGGCCGGTTTTGAAGGTATTTCAAATCCAATTGTATTTGTCACAGGTGCCAAATACAACTGTGAAATGCTTACGTACAAGTCCTTAACCAACAATGCAGTTTTAAGAAAAATAGACAAGGAAAAAAAAAAAAATACAAATAATTAAAGAGAAGCAGTAAAATAACAGTAGCGAGTCTACATACAGAGGGTACAGGTACAGAGTCACTGTGCGGTTGCACAGTTTATTCAAGGTAATTGAGGTTATATGTCGATGTGGGTAGAGTTAAAATCAGATAATAAACAGAGTTGCAGCAGTGTAAAAAATGGGGGGGGGGTAACAATGCAAATAGTATGGGTAGCGATTTGATTAGCTGTTCAGGAGTCTCATGGCTTGGGGGTAGAAGCTGTTAAGAAGAATTTTGGACTTAGACTTGGCACTCCGGTACCGCTTGCCGTAGGTAGCATAGAGAACAGTCTATGACTAGGGTGGCTGGAGTCTTTGACAATTTTCAGATCCTTCCTATGACACCACCTGGTATAGAAGTCCTGGATGGCAGGAAACTTGGCCCCAGTGATGTACTGGGCCCTATGCACTACCCACTGTGAGTACGGCCAGTACCAGTACCCGAGGTCCTATGGACATGGACTGATGTTCAATTTCAAAGTCAATATTGAGCGACCTGCCTGGCATCATGGAACATTAAACAATGCGTGATGTCTTCTCTGATACACAGTGACACACACACACACACACACACACACACACACACACACACACACACACACACACACACACACACACACACACACACACACACACACACACACACACACACACACACACACACACACACACACACACACACACACACACACATACTGACAAACACACAAACCCACACAGACGTAGAGTGTTCCATCGAGACAGTAGCAAACTGTTCTCATCACACACACACACACACACACACACACACACACACACACACACACACACACGCACACACGCACACACACGCACACACGCACACACACACACACACACACACACACACACACACACACACACACACACACACATACTGACAAACACACAAACCCACACAGACGTAGAGTGTTCCATCGAGACAGTAGCAAACTGTTCTCATCACACACACACACACACACACACACACACACACACACACACACACACACACACACACACACACACACACGCACACACACATCGAGACAGTAGCAAACTGTTCTCACACACACACACACACACACACACACACACACACACACACACACACACACACACACACACACACACATACTGACAAACACACAAACCCACATACTGACAAACACACAGACGTAGAGTGTTCCATCGAGACAGTAGCAAACTGTTCTCATCACACACACACACACACACACACACACACACACACACACACACACACACACACACACACACACACACACACACACACACACACACACACACACACACACACACACACACACACACACACACACACACACACACACACACACACACACACACACACACACACACAGATAGAGGGGAACAAAGGCAGGTCTTGTAAGAGGCTGAGGGATCAGTGTGTTTGAAACATGTCTGAATCTAAGAGAAGGAGATCACAGGGTGAAAACGGGAGAGGACACACTGGACACATCTCAAACTGGGAAGAGTGGAGAGAGATGAGAGGAGATGAGAGGAAAACAGAAGAGGAGGAGAAAAAAGAGTCAGGGCGAGTAGGATGCAGTAATAGGGATGTCATCTTAGACTGGGTTGAGAGGAAAGATGAGAGGAGAGAGAGAACGAGAGAAGATTGATTAGCAGTAAGGAGAGGTCAGATGAGAAAGAGAGAGGAGGTTGATTAGCAGTGAGGAGAGGTCAGATGAGAAAGAGAGAGGAGGTTGATTAGCAGTGAGGAGAGGTCAGATGAGAGTAGAGAGAGAGAGGAGGTTGATTAGCAGTAAGGAGAGGTCAGATGAGAGTAGAGAGTGAAGGTTGATTAGCAGTGAGGAGAGGTCAGATGAGAAAGAGAGAGGAGGTTGATTAGCAGTGAGGAGAGGTCAGATGAGAGTAGAGAGAGAGAGGAGGTTGATTAGTAGTGAGGAGAGGTCAGGTGAGAAAGAGAGAGAAGGTTGATTAGCAGTAAGGAGAGTTCAGATGAGAAAGAGAGAGGAGGTTGATTAGCAGTGAGGAGAGGTCAGATGAGAAAGAGAGAGGAGGTTGATTAGCAGTGAGGAGAGGTCAGATGAGAAAGAGAGAGGAGGTTGATTAGCAGTAAGGACAGGTCAGATGAGAAAGAGAGAGGAGGTTGATTAGCAGTAAGGAGAGGTCAGATGAGAGGAGAGAGGGAGAGGAGGTTGATTAGCAGTAAGGAGAGGTCAGATGAGAGGAGAGAGGGAGAGGAGGTTGATTAGCAGTAAGGAGAGGTCAGGTGAGAGGAGAGAGAGAGAGGAGGTTGATTAGCAGTAAGGAGAGGTCAGATGAGAAAGAGAGATGAGGTTGATTAGCAGTGAGGAGAGGTCAGATGAGAAAGAGAGAGGAGGTTGATTAGCAGTGAGGAGAGGTCAGGTGAGAGGAGAGAGAGAGAGGAGGTTGATTAGCAGTGAGGAGAGGTCAGGTGAGAGGAGATAGAGAGAGGAGGTTGATTAGCAGTGAGGAGAGGTCAGGTGAGAGGAGAGAGAGAGGAGATTAATGAGGAGCGAGGAGAGGGACAGAAAGGAAGAAAAGGAGTGGATGAAGAAAGCGGGACGTTATCTAACACTGGGAATAATGGATAAGAAAAAGAGGAAATGAGAGGAGTGAGGGGAGAGAGGAAAACGAGGAAATGAGAGGAGTGAGGGGAGTGAGGGGAGAGAGGAAAACGAGGAAATGAGAGGAGTGAGGGGAGAGAGGAGGAAGAGGCGCATAACGTTCACCAGCAGTATTATCAACCAAAAGCATTGTGACAGAGACGTTCTGGATGAAAATGTCACCCCCTGTCATCTCTCCCTCTTCCAGCATCCTCCCTCCTCTATCTTACCCCATTTCCATCCAGACCAACCTAACCTTATCGTCATGGAGACAAGCAGCTAAAATGTCACCAGCTGTCAGCTGAGGTAGCAGAGTGTGTTTGTGCCAAATGGGTTTGTGTCACCTTATTCCCTTAATCCCTTTATAGTGCACAACTTTTTATATGGTCTCTGGTTCAAAAGAAGTGCACTATATTGGCAATATGGTGCCATTTGGAACAGAGATAGTATATAAGGGGGAAATAGCATTAAAATAAAAATAAATACCCTCGTCAAATACTGTACCACTATGAATTACCCGAGTCAAATGCTGTACCAAAATATGTTACACTAGCCTAATAATGTACCACTATGTATTACCCTAATTAAAATAATGTACCACTATGAATTTCACTAGTAAGTTAATGTATCACTATGTTATACCCTAGTCTAACACTGTACAACTATGTTATACCCTAGTCTAACACTGTACCACTATGTTATACCCTAGTCTGTTAATGTATCACTATGTTATACCCTAGTCTAACACTGTACCACTATGTTATACCCTAGTCTAATACTGTAGCACTATGTTATACCCTAGTCTGTTAATGTATCACTATGTTATACCCTAGTCTAACACTGTACCACAATGTTATACCCTAGTCTAATACTGTATCACTATGTTATACCCTAGTCTAATACTGTATCACTATGTTATACCCTAGTCCAATACTGTATCACTATGTCATACCCTAGTCTAATACTGTATCACTATGTTATGCCCTAGTCTAATACTGTATCACTATGCTATACCCTAGTCTAACACTGTGCCACTATGTTATACCCTAGTCTAATACTGTACCACTATGTTATACCCTAGTCTAATACTGTATCACTAGGCTATACCCTAGTCTAACACTGTGCCACTATGTTATACCCTAGTCTAATACTGTACCACTATGTATTAACCTAGTCTAATAATGTACCACTATGTTATACCCTAGTCTAATACTGTAGCACTATGTTATACCCTAGTCTAATACTGTATCACTATGCTATACCCTAGTCTAACACTGTACCACTATGTTATACCCTAGTCTAATACTGTAGCACTATGTTATACCCTAGTCTAACACTGTACCACTATGTTATACCCTAGTCTAATACTGTAGCACTATGTTATACCCTAGTCTAACACTGTATCACTATGTTACACCCTAGTCTAATACTGTATCACTAGGCTATACCCTAGTCTAACACTGTATCACTATGTTACACCCTAGTCTAATACTGTATAACTATGTTATACCCTAGTCTAATACTGTATCACTATGTTATACCCTAGTCTAATATGTATCACTATGTTAAACCTTAGTCTAATACTGTATCACTATGTTATACCCTAGTCTAATACTATACCACTATGTTATACCCTAGTCTAATACTGTACCATTATGTTATACTCTAGTCTAATACTGTATAACTATATTATACCCTAGTCTAATACTGTAGCACTATGTTATACCCTAGTCTAATACTGTATCACTAGGCTATACCCTAGTCTAATACTGTACCACTATGTTATACCCTAGTCTAATACTGTATCACTATGTTATACCCTAGTCTAATACTGTAGCACTATGTTATACCCTAGTCTAATAATGTATCACTAGGCTATACCCTAGTCTAACACTATATCACTATGTTATACCCTAGTCTAACACTATATCACTATGTTATAACCTAGTCTAATACTGTACCACTATGTTATACCCTAGTCTAATACTGTAACACTATGTCATACCTTAGTCTAATACTGTACCACTATGTTATACCCTAGTCTAATACTGTATCACTATGTTATACCCTAGTCTAATACTGTATCACTATGTTATACCCTAGTCTAATACTGTATCACTATGTTACACCCTAGTCTAATACTGTATAACTATGTTATACCCTAGTCTAATACTGTATCACTATGTTATACCCTAGTCTAATACTGTATCACTATGTTATACCCTAGTCTAACACTGTACCACTATGTTATACCCTAGTCTAACACTGTATCACTATGTTATACCCTAGTCTAATACTGTATCACTAGGCTATACCCTAGTCTAATACTGTAACACTATGTTATACCCTAGTCTAATACTGTATCACTATGTTATACCCTAGTCCAATACTGTATCACTATGTCATACCCTAGTCTAATACTGTATCACTATGTTATACCCTAGTCTAATACTGTATCACTATGCTATACCCTAGTCTAACACTGTGCCACTATGTTATACCCTAGTCTAATACTGTATCACTAGGCTATACCCTAGTCTAACACTGTGCCACTATGTTATACCCTAGTCTAATACTGTACCACTATGTATTAACCTAGTCTAATAATGTACCACTATGTTATACCCTAGTCTAATACTGTAGCACTATGTTATACCCTAGTCTAATACTGTATCACTATGCTATACCCTAGTCTAACACTGTACCACTATGTTATACCCTAGTCTAATACTGTAGCACTATGTTATACCCTAGTCTAACACTGTACCACTATGTTATACCCTAGTCTAATACTGTAGCACTATGTTATACCCTAGTCTAACACTGTATCACTATGTTATACCTTAGTCTAATACTGTATCACTATGTTACACCCTAGTCTAATACTGTATCACTAGGCTATACCCTAGTCTAACACTGTATCACTATGTTACACCCTAGTCTAATACTGTATAACTATGTTATACCCTAGTCTAATACTGTATCACTATGTTATACCCTAGTCTAATATGTATCACTATGTTAAACCTTAGTCTAATACTGTATCACTATGTTATACCCTAGTCTAATACTATACCACTATGTTATACCCTAGTCTAATACTGTACCATTATGTTATACTCTAGTCTAATACTGTATAACTATATTATACCCTAGTCTAATACTGTAGCACTATGTTATACCCTAGTCTAATACTGTATCACTAGGCTATACCCTAGTCTAATACTGTACCACTATGTTATACCCTAGTCTAATACTGTATCACTATGTTATACCCTAGTCTAATACTGTAGCACTATGTTATACCCTAGTCTAATAATGTATCACTAGGCTATACCCTAGTCTAATACTGTACCACTATGTTATACCCTAGTCTAACACTATATCACTATGTTATACCCTAGTCTAACACTATATCACTATGTTATAACCTAGTCTAATACTGTACCACTATGTTATACCCTAGTCTAATACTGTATCACTATGTTACACCCTAGTCTAATACTGTATAACTATGTTATACCCTAGTCTAATACTGTATCACTATGTATTAACCTAGTCTAATACTGTACCACTATGTTATACCCTAGTCTAATACTGTATCACTATGTTTTACCCTAGTCTAACACTGTACCACTATGTTATACCCTAGTCTAATACTGCATCACTATGTTATACCGTAGTCGAATACAGTATCACTATGTTATACCTTAGTCTAATACTGCATCACTATGTTATACCCTAGTCTAATACTGTATCACTATGTTATACCCTAGTCTAATACTGTAGCACTATGTTATACCGTAGTCGAATACTGTATAACTATGTTATACCCTAGTCTAATACTGTATCACTATGTTATACCCTAGTCTAATACTGTAGCACTATGTTATACACTAGTCTAATACTGTATCACTATGTTATACCCTAGTCTAATACTGTAGCACTATGTTATACCCTAGTCTAATACTGTACCACTATGTTATACCCTAGTCTAATACTGTATCACTATGTTATACCCTAGTCTAACACTATATCACTATGTTATACCCTAGTCTAACACTATATCATTATGTTATACCCTAGTCTAATACTGTACCACTATGTTATACCCTAGTCTAATACTGTATCACTATGTTACACCCTAGTCTAATACTGTATAACTATGTTATACCCTAGTCTAATACTGTATCACTATGTTATACCCTAGTCTAACACTGTATCACTATGTTATACCTTAGTCTAATACTGTATCACTATGTTATACCCTATTTTAACACTGTATCACTATGTTATACCTTAGTCTAATACTGTATTACTATGTTATACCCTAGTCTAACACTGTATCACTATGTTATACCTTAGTCTAATACTGTACCACTATGTTCATTAGAGCCTCCATGTAATGCAAGTTCACTTAGGTTGACTTTCAACATGATTTCACATCGCGCTTGATTATGTTCAGTCCAGACTACGCTTTCGACTAGAAGTCACTGTTTGTGTGTATGTATGTGTGTGCGTTTGTGTGTGTTTAATGTGTGTATTTTGGTCTCCAGGGTATTATAAAGAGCCACCAACAGTATCCAGTGGGCCTGGTAGCCTAAGAAACACTGTGAAACACAGAACAACACAGCTCTGCTGTGCTCGCTTCTCTTTCTCAGTGATATGAGACACTTCTGCCAAAATAAAACAAGATTACAGCATTCTATTCACACTGCAAAACAGGAGGAGGGAGAGAGAAAGAGAGCGAGAGAGACAGATAAGAGAGCGAGAAAGAGAAAAAGAGGGAGAAAGAGAGATTTTAAAGTCAGTGTGCTGTTACAGCAACCACACACACAAACGTCCAAAGCCTTACATGATCAAATAACAAGTCCATTGAAAGATGTGTAATCCCTGGACATACACTAATTTAGGAGATGACATTGAGAAAGGGGAGTCATCCAAAACATGTTTCAAATGGATTTCATTTTCAACTAGGGAAAACGCAGTATCAATGTGTGTTTGTTTGTATTTATGTGTGTGTGCAGGTGTGTGTGTGTGTGTGTGTGTGTGTGTGTGTGTGTGTGTGTGTGTGTGTGTGTGTGTATGCATAGTATGCATTTCAGTAAAAAGTTCAGTAGATTGTGTGCTGTGTAGAAACGTTACGTCGAACAGCCAGGGGTCCTCAGGCAATTTGGGATATTGTAGTACAGGCAAAATTACAGGACTATATGAAAACTCAACGTGATAACATGGACATCTTGTTTAAACTCAAAATCCTGCTCTGGTAAAACACGAAAATATGTTTTAAAAAATGCTTTTTAAAGAACTTGATAACGTCTTCATGAAAAACTGCTAAAATAACTGTTTTCACACATTGTACTCCTTGTGTTAGACAATTGCCATTTTAAAAAATACCAGCTAAATTGAAGTGGTAATTTGGTGTTTAATTAAATATGTGTAACGGCTTTCTTCTGTTGAAGGAGGAGCGGACCAAAATGCAGCGTGGTACTTTTGAGACATATTTATTGAAGAACGAAAAAACACGAACAATACAAAAACAACAAAACGGAAACGTGAAAACCTAAACAGTCCTATCTGGTGAAGACACAGAGACAGGAACAATCACCCACAAAATACTCAAAGAATATGGCTACCTAAATATGGTTCCCAATCAGAGACAACGATAATCACCTGACTCTGATTGAGAACCGCCTCAGGCAGCCATAGACTAACGCTAGACATCCCACACAACCCCAAGACGAAACACACTACAAATAAAGCCATGTCACACCCTGGCCTGACCCAATAAATGAAGATAAACATAATAAATATAGACCAGGGCGTGACAATATGTCTCATCATTTGGCAGTAGTATTTCTATCTAGAAGAATGCTGTATGGGCCACTCTGCAGCTGGTGTCTATTAGATGGAAAAGACTAAGAATCAAAATATGTATTTTTAATAACATTGATATTGATCCAACGTGATTAATTTGACCTCATCTTTACCCCGGCTCCCTGTGGTGTGTGTGTGTTTGTGTGTGTTTTTGGCTTTACAAAGTCCCAGATTCCATAAGGAAAAAGGTCATATTTTTGGCTTAGTGGGTAGGTTTAGCGTTAGGTTTAGAATTAGGGTTAAGAATTTGGTTTAGGGTTAGGGTTGGTGTTAGGCTTAAGGTTAGGGGTTAGGGTTAGGGAAAATAGGATTTAGAATTGGAATCAATTGTGTGTGTGTGTGTGTGTGTGTGTGTGTGTGTGTGTGTGTGTGTGTGTGTGTGTGTGTGTGTGTGTGTGTGTGTGTGTGTGTGTGTGTGTGTGTGTGTGTGTTTGTGTGTGTGTGTGTGTGTGTGTGTGTGTGTGTGTGTGTTGGATCCTCGCTAACCTTAGTTCAATGCTTGCCCCATCCCACCCCTAAACATACACTATATTTACGAAAGTATGTGGACACCCCTTCAAGTCACACAAGCTCACAGAATGGGACCACCGAGTGCAAAACCGCATAGCACGTAAAAACTGTCTATTCTCGGTTGCAACACTCACTAACGAGTTCCAAACTGCCTCTTAAAGCAGAGTCAACATAATAACTTTTTAAGGCCGAGCAGCCGCACACAAGCCTAAGATCACCACACGCAATGCCGAGCGTTGGCTCGAGTGGTGTAAATCTCGCCCCCATTGGACCCTGGAGCAGTGGAAAAGAGTTCTTTGGAGTGATGAATCATGCTTCACCATCTGGCAGTCCGACGGACAAATCTGGGTTTGCCGGATGCCAGGAGAACGGTACCTGCCCCAATGCAGAGTGCCAACTGTAAAGTTTGGTGGAAGAGGAATAATGTCAGGCTAGCCTCCTCAGTTCCAGTTAAGGGAAATCTTAACAATTACAATTACATTTAAGACAAATCTTTGCTTCGAACTGTTGCTTTGTCGCAACAGTTTGGGGAAGGCCCTTTCCTGTTTCAGCATGACAATACCCCTGTGCACAAAGTGAGATCCATACAGAAATGTTTTATCGAGATCCGAGTGGAATAACTTGACACGCCTGCACAGAGCCCTGACCTCAACCCAGTAGAACATCTTTGGGATGAATCGGAATGTCGACTGAGAGCCAGGTCTAATGTGGCTCATGTGGCTGAATGGAAGTCCCCGCAGCAATGTTTTTATCTCCTCTCTCTATCTCTCTATCTCACTCTCTCGCTAGCTGCAGAGTAGAGTTCCCTTTGAAGTGTAGCCAGGCAAGATATTCATTTAATTATCTCCATTCTCTCTTAATTTCCTCCCTGTTTTTTTTAGGGCTGCGGAGCGAGAGATGAAAGGAGGTGAGCTGACACTGCAGGTATACTGTACCTGTGTGTGTGTGTGTGTGTGTGTGTGTGCACGCGGCGTGTGTGTGCACATGTGTGTGTGTGTAGGGTTGACGTTTATTGGGGTGAATTTTGTCCTGGAGCCAGAGCTGAGCGATTTTAACTAGAAACAGTGGCAAACCAAAATGGTATATATAATCGTAAAAATTCATGAAAACAAAAGATAGCTTTTTGGTCTTAATGTAAGGTTAGGTTAGGCATTAGGGTTACTGGTGTGGTTAAGGTTAGGTTCAGATGTTACTAATTTGTGGCTGTGCTAGCGAGTGGCCACCAAGCAGATCTGCCTTCAGTCCATGAGTAATTCTCAATAAATTCCAACCTGCATGTGTGTATGTTTGTGTGTTCTTGCCTGCAGTTGTTCATGCAAGCAAGAAGCAGACACAGTAACAGAGACACACACACACACACCTCCCCCTCTCACATATGTGTGTACTCTAAGTAGGAGAGAAACAAGTGAAGGTCTCCTCTTCAGTTGAAGTCAGAAGTTTCCATACACTTAGGTTGGAGTGATTAAACCTCATTTTCAACCACTCCAAACATTTCTTGTTAACAAACTATAGTTTTGGCAAGTCGGTTAGGACATATACTTTGAGCATGACACAAGTATTTTTTTCCAACAATTGTTTACAGAGAGATTACTTCACTTATAATTTACTGTATCACAATTCCAGTGGGTCAGAAGTTTACATACACTAAGTTGACTGTGCTTTTAAACATCTTGGAAAATACCAGAAAATTATGTCATGGCTTTAGAAGCTTCTGCTAGGCTAATTGACATCATTTGAGACAATTGGAGGTGTACCTGTGGATGTATTTCAAGGCGTACCTTCAAACTCAGTGCCTCTTTTCTTGACATCATGGGAATATCTAAAGAAATCTGCCAAGACCTCAGAAAAATAATTGTAGACATCCACAAGTCTGGTTCATCCTTGGGAACAATTTCCAAACGCCTGACGGTACGACATTCATATGTACAAACAATAGTACGCAACTATAAACACCATGGGAACACGCAGCCGTAATACAGCTCAGGAAGGAGACGCGTTCTGTCTCCTAGAGATGAATGTACTTTGGTGCAAAAAGTGCAAATCAATCCCAGAACAACAGCAAAGGAACTTGTGAAGATGCTGGAGGAAACAGGTACAAAAGTATCTATATCCACAGTAAAACGAGTCCTATATTGACATAACCTGAAAGGCCGCTCAGCAAGGAACAAGTGACTGCTCCAAAACTTCTTTGAGAAATGTACTCTGGTCTGATGAAATAAAAATAGAACTGTTTGGCCATGATGACCATCGTTGTGTTTGGAGGAAAAAGAGAGAGGCTAGTAAGCCGGAGAACACCCTCCCAACCGTGAATCATGGGGGTGGCAGCATTATTTTGTGGGGGTTCTTTGCTGCAGGAAGGGCTAGTGCACTTCACAAAATAGATGGAATCATGAAGAAGAAAAATTATGTGGATAAATTGAATCAACATCTTATTAAGACATCAATCAGGAAGTTAAAGATTGGTCTCAAATGGGTCTTCCAAATGGACAATGACCACAAGCACCCTTCCAAAGTTGTGGCAAAATGGCTTAAGGTCAACATTGGCTTAAAAAAAGGCTTAAGTAAATGTATTGGAGTGGCCATCACAAAGACCTGACCTCAATCCTATAAAAAATGTGTGGTTAGAACTGAAAAAGCATGTGCGGGCAAGGAGGCCTATAAACCTGACTCATTTACACCAGCTCTGTCAGGAAGAATGGGCCAAAATTCACCCAACTTATTGTGGGAAGGTTGTGGAAGGCTACCTGATATGTTTGACACAAGTGAAACAATGTAAAGGCAATGCTACCAAATACTAATTGAGTGTATGTAAACTTCTGACCCACTGGGAATGTGATGAAAGAACAAAAACTGAAATAAATCATTCTCTCAACAATTATTATGACATTTCACATTCTTAAAATAAAGTGGTAATCCTAACTGACCAAAGACATGGAATTTTACCTGGGATTAAATGTCAGGAATTGTGAAAACTGAGTTTAAGTGTATTTGGCTAAGGTGTATGTAAACTTCCGACTTCAACTGTATATCCCGCGAACATGATGGATCCTCAATGATGAAGAGTGTTCTCACTCTGAAACCTTCTGTCCCCTGTCATGTCTATTAACCATATTGTCCCAAACCTCCTACTGGCCCTGTCCACTGTCAAATATATAAACCATACTGCCCAAACCCCCTACTGGCCACGTCCACTGTCAAATCAATAAACCATACTGCCCAAACCCCCTACTGGCCCTGTCAACTGTCATATCAATAAACCATACTGCCCAAACCCCCTACTGGCCCTGTCCACTGTCAAATATATAAACCATACTGCCCAAACCTCCTACTGGCCATGTCCACTGTCAAATATATAAACCATACTGCCCAAACCCCCTACTGGCCATGTCCACTGTCAAATCTATAAACCATACTGCCCAAACCCCCTACTGGCCATGTCCACTGTCAAATATATAAACCATACTGCCCAAACCCCTACTGGCCCTGTCCACTGTCAAATCTATAAACCATACTGCCCAAACCCCCTACTGGCCCTGTCCACTGTCAAATCTATAAACCATACTGCCCAAACCCCCTACTGGCCCTGTCCACTGTCAAATATATAAACCATACTGCCCCAAACCCCCTACTGGCCCTGTCCACTGTCAAATATATAAACCATACTGCCCAAACCCCTACTGGCCCTGTCCACTGTCAAATATATAAACCATACTGCCCAAACCCCTACTGGCCCTGTCCACTGTCAAATATATAAACCATACTGCCCAAACCTCCTACTGGCCCTGTCCACTGTCAAATATATAAACCATACTGCCCAAACCCCCTACTGGCCATGTCAACTGTCAAATCTATAAACCATACTGCCCAAATCCCCTACTGGCCATGTCCACTGTCAAATCTATAAACCATACTGCCCAAACCCCCTACTGGCCATGTCACTGTCAAATATATAAACCATACTGCCCAAACCCCCTACTGGCCATGTCAACTGTCAAATCTATAAACCATACTGCCCAAACCCCCTACTGGCCATGTCCACTGTCAAATATATAAACCATACTGCCCAAACCCCCTACTGGCCCTGTCCACTGTCAAATATATAAACCATACTGCCCAAACCCCTACTGGCCATGTCCACTGTCAAATCTATAAACCATACTGCCCAAACCCCCTACTGGCCCTGTCCACTGTCAAATATATAAACCATACCAAATATAGAAACCATACTGCCCAAACCCCCTACTGGCCCTGTCCACTGTCAAATATATAAACCACTGTCAAATATATAAACCATACTGCCCCAAACCCCCTACTGGCCCTGTCCACTGTCAAATATATAAACCATACTGCCCCCCTACTGGCCCTGTCCACTGTCAAATCTATAAACCATACTGCCCAAACCCCCTACTGGCCCTGTCACTGTCAAATATATAAACCATACTGCCCAAACCCCCTACTGGCCCTGTCACTGTCAAATATAAAAACCATACTGCCCAAACCCCCTACTGGCCCTGTCCACTGTCAAATATATAAACCATACTGCCCAAACCCCCTACTGGCCCTGTCCACTGTCAAATATAAAAACCATACTGCCCAAAAACCCCCTACTGGCCCTACTGGTCCTGTCCACTGTCAAATATATAAACCATACTGCCCCAAA